>NC_040017.1:13617131-13855886 GCF_000972845.2 Larimichthys crocea | reverse complement strand
CAGATACACCCGCTGTCCCCGTTATCAAAACCCGCCCGTAATGTCTTTTGTACTGCTTTCTCATTCTTCCTCGTTACAAGATATATATCAATTTCTGCTGAACTAACTTTGTAGTGATTTATGAGATGGGTAACAGCCTTTTGTGCTTAAACTTGCATTTCAGACACGCTGCTTTTGAAACACAAGTTTTTAGCTGATGATGACACTGAAGATGATACTGATGGAAAACCCGGATAGAAAAAAACACACCATGTATCTTAATTCGCAAATTCTAAATATAGGCCAAGCTTTATTTTCTTGTTTATAAGGTGCTACTGCAAGATGCTTGATGGGCTGAAGTTGGGACTTTGTGTAAAAGGGAAGAATGGCGCAATCACTATCCAGATAATGCTGTAATCAAACCCGGATAATGTCTTTTGTACTGCTTTCACTCCCTTTATAATTCTGTGATAAGAGCTCTGTGATGAAGCCATTTGTACAAAATGAGCTCATGAAATATTCATCATCTTACTCGAGGTAATGCTGGCCTGGGAGAGCAAAGAATAGCAGACAGACAGTGTGAGACACTGAAACAGGGAGGCAGAGAAAGAGGGTGGAGAAGGAAAAAGGTGGAGCGGTCACATGTTTGCACTAATTATTTTTGCAGACAGTGAGATCACACTTTTAAAACGTAATAGTGTTGCGAAAATATTCCTGCAGTGTAAGTTAGACTGGAATAACAGCATGTTAATCGGTTAGGGCAGCAGTAAAGTGACATAACATATGCTTGGCCAGTAATTTGCCACAGTGGATATATAATAATATAGTGATCACACAGAGGTTTTACATCAGAAGTGAAATGTCTTTTGACCAAACCTGACAGCAGAGGGTGCCAGATATGTTCAAGTCTGATGACAAAGGTAGTATGGAAGCAAACAGGCAGCATTAAGGAGAGTATGAGCTCAGCAAAGTGAAGGAAGAGATTGAAATTGGAGAGCAGAGATGATATATAGACTTTTGTGAGAGAAAAGAGACAGAATAGAGTTGAAGATTATGAGAGATGATGCAGCGATCTGACTCAGTGCATGTGACTGGTTGAATGTGTGAGAATCAATACATAAATGATAGATACTGCATCTCTGTGTGTAGCTCTGCAAGTGGAACGGCTGAGAGGTGAAGAAGGAAAAAGAGAGGGAGTGTTTAGATGAGAGGAGAAAGAGAAAGAGGAGTTGAAGAAAGAGGGGTAAAGCTAAAAGTCATAGTATTATTTGTGATATTTGGATATAATACCTCATATTTTTATAAACTGTATACTTCCCACAAGGAGCACCTGATATAGACACAAACAAGTTTTTTTTAAATGCAGCAAAACTGCCACTGTTCACAAATATTTACCAAATATGTCAGCCCAAACGCTGAGCAGTGGGAAGATGGGACAGGGCTGAATTTTATGTTGCCACTGAAACAGACAGATTGTTTGCAAGGCTGATGCTGCACTGTTGTTACAACAGGAAGTGAGTTTATGATGATATGCTACATTTACTACCACCACAGATTTTACAGTGTGGATTTTAGGGAAATAAACATTGATCATTTGCCCAAGACACAGTCCCCACTTTTTTCCTTGAACAGACTTTTCTCTATTTGTCGTGACTGGTTACTCTAACTTCTCACATAAATATAGTATCTATATTCAAGTTTGTTTACTTAAGGTTTGTTGGGCATGAATCATTCATCTATTTAATTACAGAAGAGAAACAACCTCTATAAATCTGTTCCCCATACCTTCATATCCAGTAAATGCTATTAGAGGCTGGAGTCTAGCCTAGGCAGGGAGAACATCCAGACTTCATCGAGACAGTGCTAAGGGAATATATCCTATTATTTAACCTCTGTCAAACAGCATTGTGATCAAAATAAATGTGGACAGACCTCAGCTTTGCGCATGTTTTCTTTGGTGTCTTCAATCTTCATCTCCAGGTCTAGCCTGCCCTGCTCTGTGGGGGGCAAACCATGGCTCTCACACTCCTCCAGACACTGAAAACGACACACACAATCACACAGCTTGATTAGAAATAGTGTATATTTGTATATGTGTCAAAAATATGAGTGTCTGTGTGTATCCATCATACTCTCTTATAATGTATGATGTTCTTATGTTCTCTGGCGACTCTGGTTGCCCATTTCCTGGCCTCCTTGTTCAGACTGTGCTCCTCCGTCGTCCCCGTCTCCGACTCCAGCTGACGACTCTAATATAGACAAACACACATAGACACCCATAAGTACACTGTCTGCGATAACGGCACAAGGTGTGTGATACGCAGGAGCTGTTAATTAAGTTAAAGCAAGTGTGAGAAAATTTGTTTCTCTCTCACATAATTAATACAGCGTGTGTTGCAAGGCTCTATTGTTATCCCCCTTGGAAGGAAATAGCTGCTATCAAAACCACATGTGGAAGAGCAAACGTGTGTGAGTGTGTGTTTTGTGTGTATTACCAAGGCAGAGATGGAGGATTTTTATTTATTTATATGTTTTATTACATACAAATGCACACATGTGTGGGCCTGTCGAAGACTCTGCATGGCTTTGCAATAAAACATTCAACATCAATTATGATCATCTGGCATTTTTTCTTCATATACTAATGTATTAAATGTGTCTGAAGTTCCAAGTTTACGTCACTGATCTACAACTTAACAATGACAGAACCAGCCTACATTTTATTTCAAAGGTCCTGAGAAAGTATTTTTTCAGTCAGCGTCTTACTATGAGTAATAGGATCCCACATCATTGCATAATGTTATATTTTTTGCTCTGTGCTCTTCTCACCGGCTTAGTTGGGAAAAGGTGATGTCATGTACTGACACATGTTCTGTGCACTATTCAGGATTTAGCAATATTTGATAGCTGACAGTTTAATATTTAGTGTTCTGGTTAAACCACACCCACACAGTCCCGATGAAGCAGATTAGCTTTTAGATTTGAGTTTTTGAGAGATATTATTAGTACCTAAAAGTACTTTCTTTACTTTTATTGTTTGTAACTTTTCATTTATATTTGTTATGTTATAGAAATATAGAAAAAAAGCCACATTTTCAGTGTTATTATTGTCCAAAAAAGTGGCACTCAAATTTTCAGTCTTCAAATTTTCTCATTGCAGGAATAACACAAAAAGCTCCTTTCCATGTCATTAATTAAAACTATGTGATTATATATGCATGTTCTTGATAGAAGTGCAAAGATATCTTTTCTATCCTTTCATTTTACAATATTTACATTGTATATGTCATGTATCTATTCATGTTATTCAAAAACAAAATGTCATCTGCACAACTTGCTGCTAAAATTCTAAAAGGTCACATTTATGATACCTGCTGATGTTTTTTTTTATTATTTATTTGTTTACAGATGTGACTCAGACTTCATCTTTTCATTACTGACTACCATAAATCGAGGGAGGTTAGGGAAACAAAAAGGATGTTTTTAGCACTGTATGTAACTCCGTAAATTTGTTGCAACCGTTGCTTCAGTTCCTTCAGCCTGTGTTATCTTATTATCAAGATCAATGCCTGATCGTCTACATGTTCCTCACATTTATATAGCACTAATGTATTCTGTGGCATATATGTGTGGCCTATAATGTTAAATAAATGAGCAAAAATCTAAAGTATGGCATCGATTCTGCCTAAAGATAGAAAAAGTTCTAACAAAAACAAACTGAGCCTGAGGATGGACATACATTCAGTGTCACTGATGTGTGTTCACAGACCTGAGAGGCTGGGTTTTCCATAATCTGATAATAAGTGTGTTACCCAGTCTAAAGTACACGATATTTTAATTACCAGTTTCCATGCACATCATATCTATTAATTATGCACTGCTCCAGTAACAAGAGGCCATAAATCTGGCTAAGTATAGGTGTGAAACGAAGAGTATTACATGGGAGATTTACAGCTTAATTACATTCAGGCAGGGAGTTTAGGCAGGGAGGCAGAAAACTAGATTTGAACAGTGGCTCTAAACTGACATGTCATGGAGGAAGCTAAGCTAATTTGTGCTGTGATAGTTTGCTTAACAGAGAAAACAGTAAATAAGAGTTTCTTTCAGATGGCCTACCATCAATGTGACTACTGGCATGCAAAAAACTGAATCTTCTCCTTCAGTGACTTCTTGTTTGTTTCGATTCCTCATTCTCTTCATCAGGTTTATGTTTACCCCTGAAGCTGGAAAGCCCCTAAATGTTCTGCTGGTCAGTGTGAGACAGCTGATGAGCTAGTTAGGTGTGAGCCAATATAGGCCATTAAGTGATTAAACGAATATATATTTTTAATTTTTCAATTAACATGATGTAGTGGCGACCTTTAGCAAATATGACCTATGTTAATCAGATTGCATTCTGAATGTGTTAATGTGCCAATGTCAAATATTCATTTATTAAATCAGGGTCACAATGATAAACCATTAGCAATTACTGTGAGAACAGGCAGAGTTATGGCGAGTCAGTCTGCCAGCTAAGGGAAATGAGAAGTACAGCCCAGTGTGGAGTGACTGTACTGTACTTCAATAACAATCTTCACTGTCATAATAACAGTCATCTAGAGTACTGTATAGAACAACTGTGTTATTCTGAAACCACAGGGATGAATGGGTGCAAATAAACTCAATGTCTAGTTGTCTGTGAGAATGTGAAGTATAGACTACGGTGGGAGGAGAGTGTGAGTTTAAACGTCTAATTTCTTCGCTTTCATTAGTTTAAGACGCATATAACACGCCGCGTGTTGTTTGATTCCAGCTGAGGACTAAACACTTGTTGTAAGTCTTTCCTGTCATGTTACTGCAAGGCTCAGAAAAATGCACCAAAACAGCTCTAAACCCAGTGATATTTTTGCCACAATAACAAGCTACTACTGTCTACTCTAATGCATGCTTGCATCATTTTACACAAGTCATCGGCTCCCATTGTTTTCTAAAAAAGGATCTCTCTGCACAGCTTGCAGAGACATACTGCTGTCTTGACTAATATGGTACAACACGTTGAACAGCACCTGTATCACACTTAAGTCGCGGCAGCAGTATTTCTATGTAAGCTGTTTTAACTCCAAGGTGTCTGCACCAGAAAGGCAGCAGCGCCTTCTGACTGTGACAAATGCGTGGCTATGATTAGACACATTATGTGCAATAATAGCAAAAAAGGAAAAACACATCAAAGGTGTGTTCCTAATAAACCAAGAGGAATAACATGTGTACTGAAATTTTGTTTTAGTATTTCTGTTTCATAGGTTACTGCTTGCAGATGCAGAATGAAACTTGCTTCAGTGTCACAATAACTATGTTATTATATATATTGATATTTTCTCTATTTAGAAATAACTAGTAACATTACTGTTTAGACGCTGATGACTGCATTTCCAAAACATTTGTTTTTACCACATGTCACCTTTGCTTGACATCTGTCAGCTCAGGCTAACATAACACGCTTGAGAAACAGCAGATAACAGGAACAGGCAATGTCCAGCATCTGTCTCACATTCCACTTTTGACTGTCGCCAGAGCTCTGCTAGTTTTACTGCACTTCTCTGAATAAAAAACTGAAGTTCGAAGCCAAGAAGACGAGTGTTTGGCCATTTGATCAATAAATGCATCACTGCAAACTGCAATGCAAATGCAAACCTATTGTCTGATACAGTATGTGACGGAAATTTACATGCACACACACATAAATATTATTTAGCCAAATAATCACGAACGTAATACAAGGGCATCATATCATACACAATTTGACATAAGCAAAGTAAGTAAATATAAGTGCAAAAATAAGCTATTTACATATTTACGAGCTATAGTACCACCATAATCCAAAGATCTGGAGGGAAAGAGTGAAAGAGAAGGTCAAACATGCCACACATATTGACTGAGTGCACAGTGTAGGCAGAGGATGCAGTGTTGTTGGAGAAAACCGTGGACTGTGATCACTCTGTGCAGCATGCATGGGAATGAATTACAATCTAATATGTTTCAATATATTTCTTGCCTTTTTCCATGATGGTCTAAAGTCGCTAAATTTAGCTTTTTAGGAATAAAGTTGCTGTGAGGGTTTGAAAAGTCACTAAATCTAAAGAGAACCAAGTTGGCAACACAGACTTTCTGTGATTGATTTTGTGTGTGTGTGATGTAGTGTACAGCTTGTGCTGGTGCCACTTTGTACACCAAACAATTAAAATAATATATATTCCATGACGCATAATAATTTTATTTGTAATGTATCCCTGATGTTTTATCTTTGTGCCCCATGAGCTAGTGTTATTGTTCCCAGGAAAAAAGGACATCCTAAATTCTGAGTGCTGCCTCCCTAAAAGAAAAGTTATACTACGGTTATGACTGAATATATTCAAAGCAGTAACTCAGAGCCTCACACATATTTGTCATGTTTATTCTTATTTTTTTACACCAGCTGTGGTCATGATGTTATAGATGTTATTGAGACCACACCTGTGTGGCTAGGGTGCAGCATACGACAATCATTAGAGCATGTTACTATGACAAAATAACTTTCAGAGTAATCAAGTAAAAGTGGAAAACTTGCATTATTTCAATGGTTATGGATCTGACCACTATTTTCCAAGATGAGCCAAGTTACCTAATGTGAGGCTGTGAGGAGTTTTTCTGTGTACACACACAGACACACTCATTGTCCCCTGTGTATAAAAGTCTGAAGCTGGCAGGGCATGCGGTAATGGCCAGACTACATTCTGTTTAGGAAGAAGGATGGGTCCACGCTGCTTGACAGAAGGATAATGGGAATGTAAAGGTTACTTTTGTTGACTTGCTGTACTGTCAGGGTTAAATCATGGAAAAAAAGCTGCTGTCCACCGGGGCATTTCAGACGTATGCAGTCTAGTTGGGAAGACAGTGGTATTTATTGTATCGCTGGTTATTGGGCTTCTCCTCCCAAAGCATGGATATATATAATCATTATGTCATGATCGCAGGCAGAGAAGCCTTTAACGAGTTATTGTGAGCATGTATTGTTAGTATGAGTGTTGATAACCTTTCATCAGTTTTCAACACAACATAATATGTGATCTTTCATCTAAATCTAATAATATCTTTGATTGTGCACATACTCTAGACTGATCGTGATGCAAAGCAGCTTGTCTGCACACAAACAGCCACTTTTGTCAGTCACAAACATCTTTTTTGTAAATCAACAACAACATACATACACAGCGTTTCATATATTACCACCGTCAAAATGTAAATGTCAGTCATAATACGAGGTGTTAACAGTTGAACTGCATTATTTATAGACATGAATGGAGTGGATGATCCATGGTTTGTGTCAGGAATGAAGATGGGAATGCTAACAACAGTTAAGACTACCTGTGCCAGGGTCATTCTCATGGCACTGACGGGCGACGGCTCAATGTCCACCAACTGCTGCACCGAGCTCAGAGTCTGGCACACATACACACACACACACACACACACACAGGCAAGCACCCGCGCACCCACACATTCGAGAGGAGCAGCGCAAGCACACGGACACACAAATACAAGGAGGAGGGTTAATGGAAAAAAAGTATAGGGAAAAGTGTTAGCAAAGGTTGAACAGGATTAGGAAGACACAGGGAAGGACAAGTACATTGTTGTTTGTGGAAATGTTAGAGCACCAGTTCATGTAAATAAAAGGAAAGGATCAGAGAGGGAAAGAGAATTTGGCAGTGAGAGAGAGTGAAAGCGGGAAAGAAGCTGAGAGCACAAAATGACTCAGACACAAGAGAGGAATTAGGAACCAATGTCCACTGGGAAACATCTCTTTAGCCAGTAATACCAAACAAGGCCCAGGAGGCACATTATGCTGAGTTATGATCACACAGACACTGATCGATTTACAACAATTTGAAATATTTTGAACATTCAAGACCCAAACACGAAAAATCAGCTTATGTAAATGATGAAAAGAGAAAAGTTCCCAGTGGACGGATAACATTTGATGCTGAAATGATTAATATTAGAAAAAAAAGTAGATTCATGCTTCTGTCATGCCGTCACCAGACACAAGTTAACTGGACAACTCCATCCTGATGTAAAGATATCTCCAAAGGCTGGGAACAAAAGAGCCAAGATCTCTCTGGAGAATAAGAATGATCAGAGCTTTGGCTCTCTGATTTCCACCTTGGCAAGCCTCTCAGCCCCTGATATATTAATGGGAATGTCAAAAAGCATAACAATAAAGGGTTTCAGTGCTTCAACTGCTTGAGATGAACCAAGGACTGGCCACACATGTATAACACAATATTGGAAGAAGAGATGGGTAACACCCACATGTGCCAACACAAAGGGATGATTACTATCTGTGGGTTCTGTGTAACTTTCTTTGGATGGGAGAGATGGAGCGGCTATCCTGCGGTGTGAACAGGTTCATATACAAACAAGACATGTTCAACAAGAAACTTCTCTAAACAAAAGTTGCTGCTAAAGGCTGCATGCGTACGGATATAAATACAGTGGATGCGTGTGTAGCGATGTTCGTCTCACCGTGTCACATTCGCTGGGCTGGAACTGGAAGTCGTGTGCTTTGTGAAACACTGGGTTCTCCTGCATGAACAACTGTTGGTTGAACTCTTGTATTATCTGAGAGAAAGACAGAAAGACGTTGTTAATCCTGGTCGTGAAATCAATATTGGAATGCGTTGCTGACCACAGCCTCGGTTTCCTCGTAAAGGAGCAAGCTACAAAGGTTGTCACAGCCACTCTTCAAGCCTACAGTGGGTGAGTATTCCATATTCACACGTAGATTTTTTTGGGTTCACTTTAATAGCATCCATGTGAAGTTTGTGAGTTAGGTTCGGAGTTTAGCCAAGTCATGTTCCTTTAGACAATAAGTACAGAAAGTAATACAACTCTATGTAAGTATGAGCCCCAAAAGCAGCTATATAACACTGTCGAGCAGCTGCAAGAGATGGTGTATTGAGAGGTGTTGAAGTGAGTTGTTCTGCCAGCTAGCCTGCACACATTGTGTTGATGAAAACCAATTATTGTGTGGCGTTTTGGTTATAAATCCATCCTTCTCCTTTTGAGAATGCTTTGAGCTTTACTTGGAGTTGACTGAAAGATTTCTTGATTGTTTCTTATACACCGTGTTTCAACATTTGTCTTTTGGTTTCACTTTGCAAGTGCAAACAATGCTTCAGAACGCCAATCCAAGACAATTCCCCCTACAGTGTCATTTAAGAAAAACAGTGCCTAGTAAAACAAATCAACTCAAAATGTCAAGGTGTCCTCTTTATTTCACTAAAGAAATACACATTGTTTTGGCAAAATCGAGCAGATCAAGCACTCTGATCATGCTATGATGTCGAGAAGTTGATGGATTTTCCCCGCTGTGCCTGTTTTTTCGTTTCTACGAGCACTAACTCATAAACGAGTACAGAAGGTCTGTGTCTCTCACCACATCTGACTCACCCTGGTGGATTTATCCAAGAGGAACTGGAAGGTGTTGTGCGTGGCTTGGGAGGCCTCGAGCTCAGTACGACACAGTGCGACTAGGTAGTCTTTCACATGCTCATAGATCCTGCCATCCAAGGCCTAGAGGGCAGAGAGAGAGAGAAGGACCTAGGGGTTACGGTGAATAATGGATTTATTCAGTGTAATTCCATAATCCTTAATAATAAATTCAAGAGTACAAGAGAATCAGGAGGAGAGGCCATGGAAGAGACAGACAGAGGGTCAAAGAGAAGGTGAACAAAGCCAGTTAATACAAAAGCTTTAGCAATATACTCGTGAAAGGTCACAGGAAAGTCGTTTCAGTGTGTGGTGGTTACTGTAAGCTAAGCGTACCTGAATGCTACGAGTAGCTGTGCATGTTCTGTTCACTCGCAAAATAAAGTAATCAGAAACGCCTGTGTGGGTGTTTAAATAAAAGTTAAAAATAGTGATCAAGTGTTAAAACTTAGTTTCCCACACGCACACATCTCACCACTGGCCTTGGCTTCCCTGCCAACCTTGACAAAATTTATAGGCGTAGTGTGATATGTATTATATTGCCTTGTGCAGCAGAACACAACGATGGCAGAAAGTCAACGTGAGGACAGAAACCGAGCAGATGTTTTCTTTTGACAGCTCTTATCATTACAGGTTCTGATTGTCTGATATAAAAACATTTTAATGAAATATGCAGTCCAAATGAACAGCCTTTCTATGGGGAGGCTGGAGCGGTGCTGCCAAGCTGTGAGCCACGTTGCCAAACAGACAGATCAGACAGGAGAGAGAGAGAGAGAGAGAGGTTAATAGAGAGGAGGAAGAGGTGGTAAGAGAGGACGAGTGAGCATTTGAAAAGGTATAAAAGAGTGAGAGAGAGAGAGAAAAAATGATTGTATAGGGGACGTGTGAGTGTGTGTGAGAGTGAGAGAAAAGTGTTCTTTGGATAGCGTTCTAACAGCTGCAGGGGAAGGTGAAGGGGTTCAGATTCCAATTCAACAAAACACAGAGACCGCAGACACACACACACACACACACACACACACACACACACACACACACACACACACACACACACACACACACGCACACACAAACTCACAAATACTCAGACGCTCATACTCTCTTCTAGCAAAAGTACTGTTTAAAAGCTAACACTCTCAAAAATCTGTGCTCACTCTGAGCTGGCCAGAGGATGTTTTAGGCCAAGACTGCAACCTCCCACTAACCTCTAAACAGACTTCAGTAAACACAAATAAAAACATGTTTTTTATATGCACATAAATCCCACAAGTGAACCATTTGCACACACACACACACACACACACAGACTACAACAATGGGAAACTGAGAAGGAAGTTATGTCATTAAGGGTGTGTTGTTGGCTGACTTCTTTCTAAATGTTCCCTCATCACACTGCTCATTTCCTCCCTCCCCCTTTCTTTTCTTCCTCCCCTCCTTCTTTCATCCATTTACGGTAGTGTTGAAATGCAGTGAGTCAGCTTCCAGAAAAAGCCCCGTCCCCACATCACTGGTCAGCGTGTGCGCGTATGTTTAGGTTGAATGACTGCATCAGCCCGAACAATCAGTACAGCACAGGGGAACAGACAGGGCAGGAGAGGTAGAAGTGGACTACAAGTGTGTGTGTGTGTGTCTCACAGTTAGTCATAAGAGCATCGGCTACCAACAGCAGAGGGAGATGTGGAGCAGTCTGTTCCTCCACTGCCCTTTCACTATGACTGTCGCATTGACAAGGACAGTAGCTCTCAGTGTAACATGTTATTCCTGCAGCTACAGTCAGTATTTATGAAGTTCAGATCTAAACAAGGCTTTCAGTTAGTGTTTCAATGAAGTGTCCTCACCTCTAGAAAACCACTCCATTATATTCCAGACAGATGGTCACAGTCAGTTCATTATCTGGTTATATATGGTTAACCTAAAAAGAGCATAAGTGGTGGGATGTAACTAAGTACATTTACTCTCTAAGACATTTTTTTTCCTGTAAAAATGGCAAACATTTCAGAAAGCTTCCTAAATATTTGGATTAACTCTTAATAATTATTATAATTTGAATTTATTTATAAGAATTTTGAGATTTAAGACTGTTGGTGGGACAAAACAAACATTGTGAAGATGCTATCTTGGGGTCTGGGTAACTGTGACAGCATTTCTCACTATTTTCAGATTTTTTACAAACCAAACAAACTGAGAAAATAAGCACATCAATCAATAATACAAATAATTAAAGGTTCTATACAAAATAGTTCAAACTAGATCCATCTCAACCAACTACAGCAATAAAATGCTGCTTACAAATGAATGCATGAGTAATAATGATCTAATGATAGTGAATGATCTAATGATGATGACCAGTTGGAGCAGCCATTTGTGTCGTATTAATACTTTAGTCTGTGTCTGTGTAAAGGCAATTCTGAGACATCTTTCAAAATACATTAAATATGTTGGAAAATAGTTGCTGAAAACATGTGAGAAGACTTTGAACTATCTATTACTGAAATGTGGAGTTAGAGGTTAAAACAGTTTTTCATCAGTTCTCAGTCCAGGATTTTGTGGGTGGTCCTAAAGGGTGGCTCGATGACATGCTGAGGCCACCCTGAGCATACCCCTGCACCCCGAGCAGAGAGATAGAGATTAATTGATCTCGCTTAGAGTGTTTAAAAGTTAGTCATGTCATTTTCTGAACTCATCTGACACGTTTGTCGCTTTAAAAATTGCTGCTTGACTAGGCGTGGCTTCAGCACATTCCACTCCACAATCCTGGAGCTGAGAATACTGCTCATTTTTACCTGATTTTGACACCTGATTTCATAAACTTGTGTCTGGGTGGTTAATAACACTTTCTTCTTTGGTTAGACAAACTCAGAACACATTTATCCTTGCTTTACACAGACTTTAAGGAAAGGGTCTTCTGCTTGTTACAGATTAGCCATGGCCATGTTCAATGAAATGTGTTCACGCCAATGCAAAAAGGACAATGGAATTCATAAGAGGAATATTCAGTGTTGTAAACTGAGACAGTGCTAAAAAGCCACAATGAATGGATAAACCCAGAAAACTGGGTTATTGTTTTCTGGGTTGCATTGGTTATGCATATATTCTATGGCTGCTATTATGATGTCTGGAACTGTGAAAAGAAGTGGTACTTTCTTGTGATGCAAATTTTGGTCCCAGTGCTGGAGCGTTGTTATCGGCGACTTTCAGGTAAAGACCTGTAAACACCACAAATGTAACTGCAGAGGAGCGAGAGAGGGTGAGCAGATTGCTTCCCTCTGGCTATGTCCCTCATTCTCTTTGTGTGTTTGCGTACATGTACTTGTGTATGTGCATGTTTCCCTACAGTCCTGTCCTTCTGTCACAAGAAGCTAAGGATCAATTATTCAGAATGGCCTCATAGTATAGATGCTCATACACGCCTAGGGCTGAGTTTGTGAGAGTGAGGGAGAGGGAGAGGGAGAAACAGCTTATCTGAAGAAAATACACAAGAAGAGGGAAAAAAAGAGAAAGAAACAAAATGATCAACTTGGACAAGAAAAACAAGTTGTCACGCTACACTAATGTGCATGTCTACACACAGTGTGTGTGTGTGTGTGTGTGTGTGTGTGTGTGTGTGTGTGTCAGCTGCCAAATCAGAGTCATGTCTGAGACCAATGACAAACGTGTGCACATCAGACTGAGTGCCAGACTGACATGTTTGTACAGTACATAAAAGGATGACATCACCTGTTTGACTTCACACAGTGGCCAAGGCGTGTCTATGTGCACAGCAGTCTGTCATTTTGCGTGTGCAAATGTGCCTGTCTGTCATGTTCACCTGTGGTGTCTGTCTGCACATGAATATTTACATTATTATCAGATTAAGGCGACACTCCGAGTATCATCGTTAGAGTTTTGGTGGATGGTCAGACCTGGATTTCTTGTCTTGTAATCAGAGTGTAATGTAGATATTTCAGTCAGCTGACGTCCTGTGTTTTAATTCTGTGCATGCACACAGTGTTACTACACACAAACAGCAGCTTGCTACCACTGATGAAAAAAGTATGAAGGGTGACAGTAAATCACAACAGCTAAAGCTAATTTGCTTGTTTACTTACAGTGATCACTAAGATGACCATGTTAAAGCCCCAATGTGTAACTTGTCTGCCATAAAATAACAGATTTGAAATAATGTTGTTGCTACACTGACTTGTAATCAAATGAATAGTGTCTCAGTCATCACTACGCGGTGCCCCATACATTAGTTCTTGTAACTTCAGCACTGAGTCAGACACCACCAACTCATTTTGGTGAAACTTTTATCCTATTTTATGTAGAAATGTTTTCTGGTTTTCCCTCAGATGTCCTCCGGCTGCTCCTCATAAGCTCTCAGATTTGCAGTTTCCTGACGGACAGTAAAACAGCTGTGAACTATAGCTGCTGTTAGCTAACGTTAGCTCACTTTGTTAGCCGGGCTGCTGAACTGTGAGCTCAAAGCACAAGGGGAGTGTTGCTAACATAAGTACATAACTAAATACACGAATACAACTATCTATATTTACCACAGGGGTATTTGCACTCTGAAACTGGGTGAATTAAATCGCAAAATTTCCACCAATTTCTACATAATGTTCAAATTCAGTTATGCACAGTTCCATGTCATGTAAAGTGCCAGATATGAAACAAAAAAAAGAAGACATCACCGATATAGCAAGCTTATTTGCATCTATCCTCTGATGACCTTTTGTGATTAAAATGAGAAACTAAATCAAAGCCATCTGAGAACTCCTCTTGGTACAGTTCATTCAACGTTGTGCAAATTATAATTTCATGTCTACCAGTCATTTGGGAAGGATGGCTCATTTTGCAGCATTTCTCTTCACATAAGCGCCTTTTCAAATAATAAATCCAGAGAACTCTATGACTTTCTTTGAAGACTCAAAACTGTGAAATCATAACTTTTTCATGTATGCTTTACCCCCTCCAACTACTTCAGTGATACTGAAAGGGAGTCTGACTTTGTGCACTCATAAAAGGAAAACATTTTATCCCAAATTGAGCTTGAATTTAAAGCAGCTCTCCACTTTGAATTTTCAAACCAGAAAATGTGTCCTCGATCTTGGAAAATCCCTTTGGGTATTATTAGTATGCAAGTCTCTTAAGTCAGTAGTTATAGTAAAATAAAATGTCGTTAAGGCATTGCAAACTGCAGTTTCAGCTGCCTCTATTTTACACAAATGTGCAGTTTTACTAAAGTGTCCACATTTACAGGAAAAGACGAGGATTCTTTCTCACATCACTCACATCTTTCAATTCTTTATATTCATCTTCATGTAAATACCTGTATGCAGTGCAGTAGATCTGTATGATAGTACCGGTCGTGGTGAGCGTTGGCAGCAGCTAGCGTTAGCAAGTAATCATTCCTGGCCTGTGTTGCCTTGGAGTTACAGTCGCTTCTCTTCGCTTTCAACTGGAATGAGACAGAGACAGACAGACGATATTACAATACTGCATCACAGTAACAGACTGCAGCTTTAAGCTTTTAAGAGGAGTACATGAGTCTCTTTTTAAGTTCTGGGCACATTAGTGAAGCAGGGAAAAACAATAATTTCTGTTTGTGCATCATGAAAAGAGTCCACTTGAAGGATCTGCCTTAAGAGGGAACGACGGTGTTGTGTCCTTTTGTATGAGCCCTCTTACCTTTACACTTGCTTTCTGTAAACTAATTCTTGACTGGAAAAGACCCAGTTTGGACCTGAAAAAACAGAGCAAGAACAAGCAAAGAAGTCTGATATATCATTTTAATTTTAACAAATTGAAGATTTTGAAGTTATCCATGTGTAAGACACATTTTTTGACACCCCTATTGGCATACGATTAAATACAAATATTAAAACCAAGGTAAGGTAAAGAGGTGAAAAAGATCCACTCATTTCTACAACATCATAACTCTGATCTCTAACCTCTGATTCAGAGCAGCCATAATATATTGACCCTGAACAGGCTGGAGCTTGACAGCAATAAATCTCAGCCTGATCCAAGCACTGTGATTTATATGGATGGACTTGCCTGATAAAATGATGGAGTAAGCCTCTGTGTGTCCATATAGGCATGTGTGTTTGTGTGAAGCTTTTTTGTGCTCCTGTGTATTAACTCTCACATACAGACGCAATAAACATCACAAGCGTGTGATAATGTGCGTGAGTATGTTGTAAGTGGTGTTAAAAGTAAAAAAAAAAAAGGTGTGCGTTGTGTTTTTGCATTCACACCTATTTCGTCCTGTGTGTTCCTGTGCCCTACAATGACTAATGTAATTTCTACTGAAATACACACACACACACACACACACACACACACACACACACACAGCAGCAATGCAGTAATTCTTGCGGCTGTGTGCTTCTACTGAGTGATAGAGAACAGAAAAGCGTTGACTGGCCAGTCGATGTGGGCGCTAACTGAAGCCGAGAATTCAATGGAGTGAAAATGTCACCATGGCTACTTCTACCTAGGGCTCGGGGCGAAGAACAACACTCATCAGAACTGGATCCATTTTTGGTTGTAAGTGTAGAACTGCAGGCCCTCAAAAAATATCTGATATAGCTTTTATTTGTCCTTCAAAGGGAAATAGGAAACACCAAAAATGTGTCTTTTAAATGTCTACAGACAAGATTCAGGTTTTGTTTATTGCTTGGATCTACACCAAGAAAACTGCGCCCACTGGTGTTGCCAAACTAAGATTCTGTACTTATGCTCTTGTGGTGTTTTGCTTCCTTTTTATCTGTATCTTCTTTGTCTGGCTCTCTCATAAACACCACTATGTGCAGTGTGTAATTGATTGCTTCTTTCAGCCTAATGATGATGTTTCTCCCTCTTTTTCTCTCTATCTCTCTACAAACACACACACACACACACTCTCTCTCTCTCTATGAGGTTAACCAACTTTGTTTTCGTGATGGTATTCTTTCTGACAATGGAGACCATCTGTTTAGACACTGCAATTTTATTTTTTTATGCACATCCCTACCAACACACACACACACGCACGCGCACAGCACCGTGGTGAACTCACTTGGCCTCTATGTCTGCCTTCTCTCGTACAGCGTGGGCAACCTGCTCACAGTCGTAGTATTTTTTCTTGGCTTTGGCCAACTCCTTCACCGACTCCTGTAGCTCTGCTTGAATGCCACTCAACTGATCTATGGTCTGTGAAGGGAAAAGGGAAAACAAGACAAGTTGTTAGAGAAAGAGCAGACCGACATGACTCACATTAACTCGGTGTGAGTACATGGGAGAGCGTTGTAGAGAGGCATGGGGAACAAAGACTGCTTCAGGAAACTATGACTAACTCTCACAGTCCACACATTCACTCACCTTTTTGAGTTGCTGCTCCTTGTAGAGTCTAACAGTCTTGGCAGGTTCTGATACTTGGCTTTTGTAGTTGTCACACACATTGAGCCTGGACTGGCTCACCTGCACCGTGCCTTCTAAGTAGGACCGCCACACTGCATACACATTCCTAGTTGGAGAGAAAAGCCACAAAGAAGCTGAATGGTGCTGTTCTGTAACTTCAAATGAGCAACTGGCTAGAAAAACACCAAGTTTACCTGAAGTGTGGCTGATTTTTTAAATTCCATACATTACCATGGATCTGACAAACTGGGCACAAACAAAACTAATGCCAGTAAAACTGTGAATTGCAGAATTAATGGCTGGTTTTCACAATAAGTTGGATCCAGTTTGAGGTTTTGTATTTCAGTGTCTCTGCCTGTTACCGTAAATGACTCATACATGCTCTGGAAACCAGAATATGTTTTTTTTATATTGGCTCTTCGTCTGCTGCAAATGACTGTAGGTACAAGACCAAAATGAGTTTTTAGCTGTGAGTTATATGGGGAATGTGGCTGCATACTTCTATATATCACATGCAAAACAACAACTGAGGAGCTTTAGGAGCTTCCTCGTGTTCTCGATTTTTACATATAAATAACTCAGGTCATCAGAGTGTGTGAGTGTCATCAGAACTGTTGTATTAGAAATATGGTTAAAAGTTAACTTCCTCTTGGTTATATTTATTTTTAGCTCTTAGTCACGGTCACGTATGTGTGAGTATTTGTGTGGGGGGAAAAACACATTAAAAAACATACACACACACATACATACACACATTTATGCACACACACACACACATCCATAGACACACCTACCTGTAGTCTGTTCTCTGGTCATCAGGGTTGATTCCAGGCCAGTCTCTTTTTAGGTACTGACTCGCTAACTTCTGCAGAGCCTGAAAACACAAGTGTGAAAAATTAGGCACTGTATGTGTGTCTAAATGACAGTAACTGAGGTAAGAGACTGTAAGAGACTGTAAGAAAATAAGGGACAAGGTAAGGCCAAGAACACATTCTATTAAGCCAAATATTTTCTTTATTATTTTATCAAGTGCACTTGTAATTTATTCATTTAATCCATCCAGTAATTCTGACCCATATCTGAATTGAGTTCAACTGTGAACTGATCAAGAAGCATATGTAGTGCAGCTCAAAGAAGCTTGTGCTCTGATTTAGAGCAGAACTGTTGATGAGTATTATGTTCTCAGTGTCTGATATACAGAGATTTTAAGAAACTCCCAGAAGTCTCTCATAACATAACTTTTCTTGCCACGTATAAAGTGGCAAATATTGGAACTCTTATAGAAGACTGAGGCAGTAAAAACTAACTCTTGGCTATCATCTAGTAAGTTTTACTTCACATCATGTACATGTTAACAAGAAGGTAACCAGGTCATGTCTTAACTAGCACTGAGTATGAGCAGCTGATTTGGACTTGGGTGCTGTTTTCATTTGAACATTTATATTTTTCATACACAGCCAAAATATTAAATCCACTATATAGTGTATCAACTGTGTGTCAGCAACACCGAATCAGCCAGTCAGCTCCTGTGAGTACGAGCAGAAACCCGAGGGCTGCAAGAAAGCGTAACCTACATCCTCTGGACTGGGTCACTGTGTCAGCAGCGACAGCTCGCAGACACTCTGCCCCTGTGTGCCTGTGTTTGAGTATGTATTTGTGTGAAGGGGATGGGTGGGAGAGCAAATCCTCATTAATAAATCAGTTATTAGGAAACCAGAACAACAGCTACAACAATCCAATCAGCTTAGGGACACACTGATACTCCATTTCTCCGAGCCTCATTTGTCCCTTTGTCGCCCTTCTATATAAATCTGCTATGTAAATCTGGTTTCTCAGTTCTGTTTTCAAATCTCCTTGTCTATCTCCTAATCATCAACACTCCGCTTATGTCTCTCTCCATGCTTCAATCCCCATTTCTAACACTACAGTTCTCACAGACCTATTTTAAGATGTTATTCTCTCGCTGCCGTCATCGTCCCCCTAACCCGTTCATTTGAATCTCCATCCTCTCTCCACTCTCACTCTCTCTAACATCAAGCTTGGTTGTCTTTGTTTGCACATTTCCATTCCTCTCTCGCTTTCTCTCATTGCGCCCTTTTTACCTTCCACAGATGGTGAATGAGGCCATCAAAAAAAAAAAAGAAGAAGAAGAAGAAGAACAACCACCAGTTCTTTCTCTTATTCCCTGGACCTAAAAAATTTGGAATTCCCTGCAGCTGACACACAAGTTTGTGTCCTGGGGGAGACAGTGGCCCAGTGACCCATCGTACCCACCAGCTAAATCTTTAGAAGAAGGGAAGAGCTGGGCTTTTTCGAGAAAACAGTCAAGGCTTAATCCAATAACATTTGCTCCTTACCTAAGCAGTGTTTCTGTTTGAGTAAATTGGCAGCCGGTGGTGGAGTAAATATTTTGTAACAGATTAAATTGAGTGTAGCGGTCAGTGTCAGAGCTGCCGTGTAGATGAATGTAGCTTACATTAAGGAGAAGAGGTAACCTATTTTGAACTAACTGTATTGGTTAACTCAGGAAATTGTTGGTCAATGTCAGTCCCGCTGATGTAAGCTACAGTGAGGGGTGTAGATTCACACACACACACACACACACACACTCAAAAAGAAAGCCATGGCATAGAAACTGCCCTGTCCAATGCATGAGGAAACACGTTTGCTTCGAGAATAGTCAACCTCTCTCTCTCTCTCTCTAGGGAAGGGTGGAGTGGGTGTGGATTGTTTTGATGAAGACTGTGAGAGTGTGTTAGTGTGTTTGTTAGAGAAAGAGGAAGAGTGTGTTAAGGAGGGCTGGACAGAGACAACATTGACATTGCAATAAAAGTGCGTGCCTTCCTGCTGCGTAAACAGGGTTAATTTGTGTGTGTGTGTTTGTGTATAAGACACATGCGTATGTGGCGGTAGTAGGAGCTTTTGATGTCCGTCACTCATTCGAACAGATGTGCGTCTACTGATCTTGTGGGCGTGTAAGTACTGCAGACTAAAATGTGAATCCATCTATCCTAGTGGGAGTGATACTGCCACCATGGCTTTATACTGACCCCATCAGACAAGACACCGAAAAAACCAACCACCTCCATTAACTGGCTCCAAAACATTTTTTAATGTCAGCATACATCTTAAATGAGCCTATGGTGACAGACCTGTCACCTGAGCATGAGCAACGACAGCTAAACTTGGCAATGACTGAACGGTGAGAAGCACACAGAGTGACTGATTTGTGACGCCTTCACTGAGCCGGTGTTGGCCCGACTTTGGAGAATTTCTGATGCTCGTTCCTTTTTCCCTCCTCTCCTCCTTGACGACTTCTTCTTCTATTCCCCCCGGTTTTCCTCTCTCCTCGACATCCTGTATGGCTCATTCCTCTCAATCTTCCACTGTCGATCCTCTCTCTCCCCGGCTCCCTTCTTTTTATAGGACACCTCTTCCCTCCATCCTCCTTTCTATGCTGTCATCACCTGACAACCACCTGAACTGCACGTTGCTATGGCAACCCCTCTTGCCCTCCCTGTGTAGTCTGGGTAAGGTAGAACTGTTCCCCACACTAACACACATGCAGCGAAACAGGCGCATGCACAAGCATCCTGTTTTTGTGATCCGGGTGGCACACAGGGTACCCAGACAGCAGGATATCCTGAGACTGTGTGTGTGAGAAATGTTGGTAGACAAAGAAAAAGTCAAATAAAGAGGAAGCCAGGCAGAATATTGTGTATTTCAAGCACGTACGTTAGTACGCTAACAGCCTGTAATTATTTTCATTATTGTAAATCAGTCTCTGTGAGTTAATTTGTGTGTTCACAGCTACATCCTGGCATTCCTGGCATGGGAGACACTACAATTACAGGTCAAAATAAGGTGACATAATTGTTATTCATTGGCCTGAAATGCGACTGTGTTTTTTTTTTTTTTTGCAGGATGACATATTTACTGTTGACACGCTGTCTCATTTTCCACACCCAAAATTTGTCCAGGCAGGCCTTAGCTGTCCAAACAAGAGCAACTGATGATTACATTAGAGCAAATTTAATTGAGAGGTGCTGTAATAAATCACATCGAAATCATAATTTATTATTCATTCATCCCTTCACAACTCTGCTCTTTCCATCTATCCGACACTCTTCTCTGAGCTGCCAAACAACTCCGCAGACAGTCACCTTGATACTTCAGCCTTCTGTTTACTCGCTCGCTCTCTTCCACTAACTCATTTTCTCCCTTCTCTAGCTCAGTCACTTTCTATCTGCTGCCTCTCTCCGGTTTGTTCATGCCTTCGTGTGTCTTTCTCAACTTCCTCGCAAATCAATATACTTGATTTTCCTTCCCCTCTCTTCCTGTCTGCACTTTCCTGCCCCGAAGCTTTCTGCCTCATTGGTGTGTTGTTTTGGATTGCGTTAGAGAGACTATAGAACTACGATGCTTTCGTTTTCAGAAAAAGGAAGATTGCAACAGACAGCTATGATGTGTTGTAAAAAGGTATTGCATGGGATGTACACGTGTGTGTTTATGTGTGTGAGAGAACGGAATAAAAGAGAAATCACAGCTAACTCTTTCCTGTTCTATGACATGTTTTCCCTTCGTTAACCTTGTCAAAATCAATGTAGATCAAACATCGGTGCCATATTGGATACATTAGAGACAAACAGATAATTAAGGAGAGGAGAGGAGAGGAGAGGAGAAAATGCAACTGGATTACAAAGTGTGCTGTACATTTACGGATCATCTAGCTATTTCAACCTAAGAATTCACAATTTGTTTAGAGAGTTCACAGAGCATGAAACACACCCATAATGCTGAGGCTGATTCACATGCAACAGAGGACTATGGGTGTGCAGAAGGACACTGACACGCAGCGACAGCCACAGCAGGCTGGCCTTTTTGGGCAGTACACTGAAGTGTGACCCCAGCCTAAAACTATTCCAGTAATGTTGATGGTGGGAGGGGAATACAGGACAAATAGCTAACGCTCACAAGCTAACAAAAACACACAGAAAATATGGGGCTTTTGACTGATAGCAGGCTGACTCCTTCACAGAGGGGACGTCTGGTCAGACACAGTGAGAGGATAGAGGTTGAACGACAGCACCTTCATTTTCTCTCCTGTCTGCACCACCTCCTTCTCTCTTTGCGTTCTTCCTCGTGTCTGTTTCTTTCTCCGCTCTTCTATCTCATCCCCTTCCTCTCACTTTCTCGCTGTCTGTCTCTCTGCTGGACCAGCTGATTGGCTGGATTTCTGTCTGTATCACCAGGAGGGGACCAATGAGTGAGCGGAGTTTCCGTGAGGAACCCACCAGTGGTCGACTAACTGAGTGTCTAGTGGAGAGGGAGACAAGAGGCAAGGGCAGACGTGCCGTTATGGAATGCTGTTGTGAGAGGAGCAAAGGGAGCGCTGAATGAGTTCGCTTATCGGACTTTAATACAAAATCCATTTCCCCATTCATCATACATCTATAAGAGAAATACTCAGACATTCCCACACATGAATCCACACACATATGTGCACACACCTACAATTAGGAGGGAATCCATTGTCCTACTGAGTAGGGGGGGGTGTTGCTAGGCAACCTCTATTTCTAAGGTGAATTAGACAGTGCTGGGAGGGAGTAGTGAGAGACAGAGAGAAAGCAGGCAGGGTGAGGGAGAGGGGGAGATAATGAGTGTCTGAAACCAGAGGGGTTGACCACGGGAATCTCTCGCTTAATCATTCAAACCACATGCAAATGAGGACAAACAAGCACTTTCCTCCTTCCTCTTCTCATCTTCTTCACACCATCTCCATCTCCATCTCATCCTCTTGTGTGTATATGTATGATGAGGATATTAGGGCTACAAAACAAGGTTTGTTTGTGTGGATCGCTGCAGAGAGTGAATATTTGTATGTTAATGTGTAGTTAAAAGCTGCGCAGATAATGTATTCCAATGTTTTTCATTAAGATACAGGAGGATTTCTGCTGCTGTGTCTATGTGTATGGATGTGTGTGTGACGGGAGCTTAAGCTGAGCAGTGTAAGAAAAATATAATAGAAATCAGACAGTCAGTCAGTCTTTCACATTGTTGTCAGTAGGCGCCGCTTGGTTTCTACTTAAACGCCGCCTAACTAATGCTTGGAAAGAGCAGTATGCTGACGCAGCCTTCTACTGGGAAACGTATTTTGGTTGTATGTGTCCTGACGAAGTCTAATGGGTAAAAATAATTTCATGGTAAGGAAGCAGTCATTTCCGCCCAGCGTGTTTAGAAATATAAAAGCTTGCAAATGTCTTCCCTCAAGTCTGAATTTTAGATCACCCACCCGTTAAGCTCGAAATAATTTTCTGTTTCGAGGCATCAAAAGCAATGTCTCAACAAACATTATCTCAACTCACTGCGATTCAGTTTAAAGTCAAATATAAAAAATATACTTACTGTAGGGCAGCATGAGCTACTCTTTCTTTGATAGTTTTGTATAATATATAAGAGAATTGTACTAAATGCAAATTACTCTATTAGACCTACTGAATGCGTACTCCAGTGTTTTGAGCTTAAACTCTGCTACTTAGGCTCACCTGGCTTTAAGCCCTTAGTATGTAAAAGAGATGTATGAGCCAACTCAGAGAGCAGACCTCCTGTTGGTTTGGGAGAGGGAGTTGATATTGAAGTTCTTCCTTTGAAAGAAGTCTGGTCAAATCACTCAGTGGTGCTTGCTGTGTAGAACAGCTGTTGGCAAACATAAGAAGAAGTATGCACTTGTCTATTGTTTTTAGTTTATTTATTTACATGCCTTAGCTCTCTCTAACTTACAAGATTCATGATTTAGTAATCATGAATCTTGCTTCATAAATCTGAAAACAGGAAGAAAGGCTGCCCGAAAGTGAAGAAAAGAGAGGGAGAAACAAACGCTGAAACATCTGTAAGCAAACAGGAATATGAGAAGTGAAACCAAATGTGGTCTGCAGCACATCTGCAGGCTTTTATTCATTTGAAGAATGAATCGAAAAGAAATCAGGCAAGCACCTGATCAAAGCTGTCTGCACATATAGTATAGTTTATACTTCAAAATCATTTCCAACAACAGGAACATAAACGCTTACTTTAATGCTTTCATAATAACAGGATATGATAGTGTTGCACTATAATGTGTGGTAACAAATTTTAGCTTGAGGCCGTGGGTCTGAGTTGCCTCTAAAAAGTGTCTGTTTAGGTTGGACTGAACTAATCTCGTCTCATGTGTTCGGCTTCTCGCATATTCAAACAAGACTTCGACTTTGCCTGGAATAAAAACCCTTAAGCGTTATTTTATTTAACAGTTAAAGCAGCTAAGTTGGCAAACACTGAGCGGTACTTCTATGCCTTGCGGTTAAATTTTAGTGAAGCACTGCTGATATTTGTTTGGCACTTCATTTCACACTTCCAACAATCTCCTCCAGTGCAACGGTGCTTGACTGTACACTGAACTCAGGCTCTTCTCTTTACGGGACAGGTGCTTAAACCAACTTAGCTAAATTAATCCTTGATAAGGAAGCAATGTTTAGGTTGGCAACCTCAAAATAAATTTCTATAAAAGTCTGGCCAATCTTATGGTTTAATCTGTGAGTAATGCACAAAACAGCCAAGTTTGTCTGAACCTTTGGGCTTTAGGAGAGTTCTAAGGGAGATGTACAGATATTTGTTTGAATCCAGTTTAAAAAGGTGTGAAATGCAGTATATCTAGTGTCATCCTGGGCTCTCAGAGTGCTCCTGAAGACAGTATGATCCGCACCATGATAACTCTCTTACAGTTACTGCTGGATGTACAAGAAGTTTTGGGCCTCAGGCCAGCAATCTCATCCAAACACATACACCCCTTTTTTTCATTTTTCTGTACATAATATTATCCTGCACCATCAACGGATTAATATTTGCACAGCAGTTCAGTTTGATATCAGGAAGCGGAGGAGCAATGCAGCGTGAACAGAAGTTAATAGTTTCAGAAGTTAATCAGTGAGAGGACAGCACAATTACCTTTCCCTGATCCACAATCTATAGTATAACGGCACTATAGTGTAGGAAAGGCACTCCTGGGACTCCAACCCAGAATAACCTGTTCACTAAACAGGCACTCTAACCAGCACCATATTAATAGACTATCAAAAAGCGAATCTCCAGGTTGGCAATCTCAAATTTCATTTCATAAAAGCAATTGATTGAATGACTAACCACAGACTGATTAGCTTTTAGTCAGAAATGACTAAATAAAGCAAAATGGAGTAAGAGTCTGAAGGCTTACGTTCTGAACAAACATGTTTCACTGAAAATGTTAAGTGCTTACAGCAATACACAACTTCTAATTGGGTCCATTGGGTCAAGTGTAAGGGAGATTCAAAAGTCTGGGGCTACTCCAGTGCTCCTGGCAAACAATATGATCTGCATGATAGCTGGGCTTACAGAAATTTGTGGACCTAAAGATACAGGCCTCAAAGAGGTGAAAAAAACACATAAAACCCAATTTTTGTTCAGAATTTCAAACTCCACCATAAAAGTGAATTTACACAGCTGTTAGCTTAACATTGAAAAGAGAAGCTGCAATGCAACTTGCACCACTCTTCACTCAGTTCTCAACATGTGGTTTAAGCACATATTCAGCAAGAGTCTTACCTGTGCATAGTCTCTCTCCAGCTGTCCCTTCTTCAGACTGTAGCTCCTGCAGACAGAGAAAGAGACATTTGGTTTACATGTCTGTATATCTGTCTAAATATTGTAAATGTTAAAGTTACAGGAGGAAGAATCTATCAATCTCATGTTTCATGTTTCATGTTTAATAGTTTCTGTGCTGTAAGAGTCATCTTCGGGCTCCTCAAACGTATCAGTGACCTCAACATTATGCAAAAGAGATTATATAAACAAAGCTCTTCAGTTCTAACCCACAAAATGCACAAAACCCAACAAATTTTCTCCTTGGTCTCTCTACATGACACAACAACCTGACAGCAGAGACAGAAGGAGCTCTTATCACAGGCCAGGAATGTGCAGAATGAAAAACATAACTATAGGTATACGATTACACCGACAGATAAATGAACTGTTTGAATGACTGAATGAACAAAGCAGCATGTATACTGGCCATGACCTCACCAGGTGCACACATTTTAGCTGCATATTCTGACATGAATTAATGCCGGTTAGAAATTGTGCACTAGATGAAAAAGTAAGACAATCCACAAGAAGCTGTTTATTAATGACTCCTACTTAAGCTGCTTCAGTATATACAGTAAAAAATGAAACTGACTGGAGTGGATAGTTTGATGTGCCAAAATTCCTCTTGGTGTTTATAATTACATGCTTTTGTTTGACTGGCTATGTTTATTTTGTGTCTCGTCTCAGTCAGACAAGCACTGAATAACAATGAGATTGCCTTTCGTATAGAAATAAACCTTTTGAAGGTTCACTCATGTTTCACCGAAATAAAGGCACTGCTGGGATTCGAACCCAGGATCTCCTGTTTACTAGACAGGCGCTTTAACCAACTAAGCCACAGCGCCATGACAGTGACTGTCTTTGGCTTGGTAATGGTCTTTTGGGGTCTGTTACTATAAGGTTTGATCTCATCAATGACTCAGATTAGATTAGATTAGATCAGATATATTTTATTCATCCCACCAAGGGGAAATGTACTTGTAACAGCAGCAAGTAAAGTGTAGCATACACTACAGAATTAGAAAAAAAAGTAGAAGAGGCCAAAACAAAAAACACAATAAACAGAATATTTATAACCTACACAATAACCACAAAAAAATATCAACCTTCAAAAATAGACAAGTACTGAGGATAAAGTAATGATTTAATAAATGTCTTGGTGAAGCTCAGAAGGATTTACTCTTTGTTTTGATCGACATGCAGGGCTCCAGACTGTGACCAAATGGTCGCATTTTGCGCGTAAAATTAGACACAGTGCGAGTAAATTTTTCATCTATTCGCGCATGCACAACCAGTAAATTTGCCTTTTTTTTTGTTTTGTTTTTTGTTATTAAATATTTTTGTTGCTGACAAACTTGACCACTGTGATAGGCTAATGTGTGAAAAAAAGGCGGGTCTTGAGGGTTATCGCACGAATCCACAGATTTCGCAGTCTCTCCTGTAAACAACGGCGAAGCGGACTATCATTTCGTACTTTCTTCCTAAACCTAATGATCTAGAGCAGGGGTTTTCAAAGTGTGGGATAGTGGGCTTCCCCTAAGAGAACTCAAAAGCAGCCACATAACTATATGTTATTAAAACTATTGCACTATTGCAAGTTTTTAAGATTGTAGTTTATGCGTTTATTGTCAAAGTATTTATCAGTAATACAGTGAAAATGACTTTACAAGTCGATTTATAGTGTGCGCCCCTAAATTTTCTGCTTGCGCCACTAAAATTTTAAGTTAGGGGCCACTGTGCTCCTAGTAAAAAAAAGTTAGTCTGGAGCCCTGACATGTATCATTTATTAGCCAAAATCTTTTTCTAAAACTGAAACAGAGGCATTTAATAACCTGTGTTCTCAGATATATTCAAACACAATATAAGCCATGAAGGAAAGCAGGAGACTAGAGAACAAAGGTTTCTCCTTTCAAGACTAAACCCAGGTTTTGTTGTATACTTAATGAGGGGAAGAAGAGATCTAGCTATTTCCTATTGCTCTGGTTTTTTAAGTGTGGTTGGCAGTCTGTATAAATACTATGACAAGTATGCAGTTTCCAATGAAATGAAAGGAGACCTTTCGGGCTTGGTTGTCCCAGGGGTTTCCTGAAGCAGCAGACAGGTATTTAGGGGCCAGAAGGGCTGTAGCTTTGGCAGTTGCTGAAGCAAAAGCCCGGGTGTGGGAAGAGTGTGCGGAGGCAATGCAGAGGGACTTCTAGTTGGCCTCAAGGAAGTTCTGGCAAACTGTTCGACGAGGGAAAGTAGAGTTTGGAGAACTGCTGACCTGGACTGGAGATATTGTCGAGTGGTAGAAAGAGCGCTCCTGAACCTGACGAGAAGTCCTCTAAGGGCTTGGGGGGTGAAATTTGCCTGTGGCCAAACACCTAGGTTTCAAAATGTTTTATTCAGAGTTAAATGCAGAGAATAACTAGCAGAACTTCCATGGCAGACCAGAGTGAGCCAAGGAAGTGATTTGAGTTACTGAAAGTTATGATACTAAATTCACTATGCAAAATGAAAAAAAGGAGTTTTTGGGGCTATGGTTGTTAAGTGTGGGTCAATTGAAAGTAGAATTCGGGACAGTTGCAGGACATTGAGGAAAAGTTCATTTCGAGGTCTGCTAGTGTGGATGGGATTTGTTCTTACATGTAAATGTAGGGATAGTGTGGAAGTGGCGTCAGGAATAATCTAATCATCCACCGTACCAACAATTTACAGGAAGCTAAAAGCAGACAAAACAGCTAAAACAAGGACAACAAAGCTGAACAAAGATAAGCAAATAGTCTCAGTTAAGCTGCATCAATTAAAATTTACCTAACGCAAGTAGAAACCTACAATCAAGATATATACCACAACATGAGAGCACAGAATAGTATTTGTTTGGCGAGGTCTTAAATTAAGGTAGCTTAAAGATTTTATTGCTGCTTGCCTCCGGCGGTTTTTGAGAACGTAGTAGTTTGAGGCCTCTATTCAAACAGCAAAGAATATGTAGCCCAGGGATATATCCTATGTAATAAATTACATGCTTTTCTACTAACATTTATTGTAAGTGCAACTCACCAAACCAATGCTGTTTAAAATAAACTCCATACAAACAGTGTGTGTGAGGAATTGAACAGCTACAATTGAGCAGTGGGAAACGGTGGGGGAAGACACAGAAAGGAAGATAACACTTACTGTAAGCGTAGACAGAATAATTACTGCCGAATCTCTCTATGCTAATTACAGCCCAAACAAATAGGGCAGTGCTTCTTGTCAAATGCTTCCCAAGGCATCATTTTGTGTTAAACCTGCTGGGTTTCGTCTGTTTTCTAAACAGAGGCCGCTTTAGATTTCAGGGTTTAATAGCTAAAAAGAGACAGAGGAAATCCTAATGACTGAATCAGTCTCAAATCCTGCACAGAGACATGCATACAAAACTGCAATATTTCAACTGTCAATGATCTACTCCTGCAAGTGGCTGGAGCGCGTGTTTAGTGTTTTAACTCCACCCCCGTGCATGTCAGCTGCAATACTACATGCTCCCTCCCCCCAGTCACACAGACGCCTCCACCCCCTCACCCTTCACTATTGAGTCTGCATTTTCGAGCACATGTCCAGGCAGCTCCACAGGCCTCGTTGGCGCAGTAGGCAGCGCGTCAGTCTCATAATCTGAAGGTCGTGAGTTCGAGCCTCACACGGGGCAGGTCTTTTGAAAACCAGCCATGTCTCAATGAAACAGACCACCATGTGAAAAAGGACTTGACAAACTACAAACCAGCCTCCCATGTCACAGCTATGACGTTGAATGGTATGTGCTTATCTTAACCGCTGGATATTTCCACATCCGTAAACGGATTAAAACAGAAGATATTTCAGTAAATGGTACGTAGGATAATCCCAACATTAATGTGATCTCTCACATCACAATAAACTGAACAAAGGCACTTGTTCAGTTCAATAAAGTCGTTTTGTTGTCGCTTCACTCATAACATTAAAACTCTAATTCCTCTTGCTGTTTGATAGATGTGCATGCTCATTAGTAAACTAGATTGGTAGTGACGGTGCCATTTTTATGCTTCATATCAATGTGCTGCAATTCAAGGCACCATGAATCTCCAGTGTCCACTTTACAACACATGATATACAAACAACCACAAAGACTAATGAGCAACTAAACTATGCAACATCTGAACCCGATCAGTGAGTCAAAAGAATGATGGGTTTACTGGCCATCCAGGTCTAGCTGTCTGAATAAATGATGACAACTCTTAGTAAATACTGGAAGTGGCCATTTGTTTTTTCTAAAGTGAAATGTACTGAAATGTCAGCATTATTCTCAATAGCTTTAAGTAGTCTGTGTTCCTGAGATAAGTGCAAGTGTATTCTCATAGTAAGGATGAATGAAGGTCATACCTTGTGGTTATAATTCATTCAGAAGAGACTATTAGTGGAGTACACTGCAACAGAGGAGTATTGCAAGCATCTCCATTGTAAATTCAAATTGCAATCTTGGAACAGCACTTTGCCCAACAGGTGAAAAGGCACTGCTGGGATTCGAACCCAGGATCTCCTGTTTACTAGACAGGCGCTTTAACCAACTAAGCCACAGCGCCCCTAGTGACTAAGGGGAGACCTCCCCCAATGACCATACCCCAATACAGGTTGGTGCTGGTGGTGTCAGCACTGCCAAGATGGTGACCCAACCACAGTAAGCTTCAAAACAGCTCTTCAGATAGCAGCATTTAAACAGGCAACCTCAATACATCACATATCTGGGAAAATCTTATTTTACTTTAAATTTAAACAATGAGTTCTACAGTTGGAACTACAGTGAATGATGATGGGTATAGGGTAGAAAGCATTTATTATTACAATGCCAAATTAATTTAAATACTTTACATATTGTCAAGACAAGTTAATCTTTAAGAACCACTAATTTATTTATTTTCGAGATAGTCAGAATGACTGCTATTGATGGGAACTGATCACCTTGATCACACATAGTGTCATTGTGACAGCATATTCAATTAGCCTTTTTGACTTTCCCATGATCGGTGATCTTTCCAAGTACAACTGAACTGGCCTGTAGAAAAGGCACTGCTGGGATTCGAACACAGGATCTCCTGTTTACTAGACAGGCGCTTTAACCAACTAAGTCACAGCGCCCTTGACATTGACGTCAAGGGAATCCATCTTACTTCATTCTACGATCTATATTTTATTGTTATTGTTAGTATGCTGACTGGTCAAATTTAAACAGTGTATATACTGTAAGGAAGGTTAAACGTTAAAAATAAAGTTGTTAGGCTTTATTTTATGTTCAAATGGAAATAGTCAGATTTAGGATAACTTTGCATTGAAGACTCATATTATGAAAACACCAAATATTACTGTACCTTCCTAAAAAAGAATCTTCCCCTTATCCACAATCTCTGCAAGTACAACTGCACTGGAATGTCACATCTAGATCATAGCCTGTTTTTTTTTTACACATGCTTGCACCCATATGTATAAGCATAAGCAATTGATAAGCCGTTTTTACATGTATTTTACTTAAAATACAACCACACAAACACAAAAGGGCTCATAGACATGCAAATCTGAAGTGATGGGCATCCATACATAGGAGCTGCTTGGAAGGAGTAAGGGTTTTGGTATTTTGGTCAAGGGCACCAAGGCAGTGCACAGGAGATGAACTGACACCTCTCCAGCCAAAAGTCCACCATACATACTTTGATCCAAGCTAAACTTGAACTGGCCATTCTGTGGCTCCTAAGCTGACTAAGCTACAGCCACCCCAAAAGGCACTGCTGGGATTCGAACCCAGGATCTCCTGTTTACTAGACAGGCGCTTTAACCAACTAAGCCACAGCGCCCTGCGGGCCCATAAGGAAACTTCCTTCAATTACATCTTCCCAGATGGTTTTAGGTTGCACACATTCTGATGAATTTCAATAGATTTAGTTAGTTTTCCCATTCATGACAACTGTATGGGGAGAGGTGAAGTTTTATATAACCCCATCCATCTATTTTCCTTATCAGAGTTGTGGGGGACTGGAGCCAATCCAAGCTGACACTGGGCAGGAGGCTAGGCACACATTGAACAAGGCGCACTTCATCACAGGGCCAACACACTATGGGCAATTCAGAGTCACTAATTAACCTATTAACCTGCATATGATTGGACTTGTTGGTGGGAAGAAGTTAGAGTACCAAGAAAGAGGCCATGCACACATAGAAGGAACATGAAAACTGCACACCTAAAGGCATCAGTGCCAACCCATTGTTACACAACTCAACCATTTAAATAATATTACGGCTTAAACTAATACATAATTAAGGGCACCACCAGTCAGCACTGCCAAGATAGTGACAGCCAGAGCCAACCACAGGGAGCTTCAGAACAGCTCTATGGGTGACATCACAGAGAATATGTCTATTTATCTTTATACAGTTTAAAATAGTGCCCTATAGCAGCGGTCCCAACCTTTTCTGCGCCACAGACCGGTCTCATGTATTATATATTTTCATGTACCGGCCTTCAAGGTGTGGGGGGTAAATACGACAAAATAAAATGATGCGACCGGCATAAAAACAAATACAAAGTGCATAAAAATACAACTCACCATTACGCTGAATTAGTGGGAGCCCTGAGCTTGTTTCTCCGCAACAAACCCGTCCCATTTAGTAATGGGTAATGGGAGACAATGACACGTGAAGTGTGTTCCTTATGTCCAGTCTATTCCGTAATTTTGTTTTGGTCGCTGAAGAAGCTTTCCAAAGAGGTTTGTTTTTTACTCATTTTTGCTAGCTTTGAGGGCTTAACTGGGGTAACATATCACGTGACCGAGACGAGCGTCTTGACCTGTCTTAACCCGTGTCAAGAGGCACAGACGGATGTAATTTGGAGAAGAATATATTTCTGTGCAGCCCGGTACTAAATGACCCGCGGACCGGTGGTTGGGGACCGCTGCCCTATAGCACCATCACAGAGAGCAATGTTTATTTTGACTTCAATAAATGAGGAATCTGGAAAATGATATAGAAAGTTTATTATCATTAGTTTTGAGTTTGAGTCTACCATGGCAATATTGCAAATACTTTCAAAGTAAGAGTATTTGGCTCCTTCTCTTATGTCTTATGTCTATCTGAAATTAAACTTGTTCTGACTTAGAATTGGCACTGCTAGTATTTGAACCCAGGATCTCTTGTTTCCTTACGTCCTTTTTATGTGCCAGATGCATCAAAAAGTAAATAAATAAATAAATAATTGAATATTGTCCAACATGATACAAATTTTGGAGCTTGAGTTTGAGAGAGTTTTAGTAGTATTTATTAGTTAACACGAAGGTGCAGTGTCACAACATCATAAGCCTACACTACAACAGAAAATTAGAGTCATTGGCAACATGTGAATAAGTCTATTATGAGATGATATAAGAGGAGAAAAAGACTGAAAGTATGAAACAGTCAAAAAATATTTAAAAGCCTTTAGGACAGTCAATCAAATGTAAGCTGTACTTCCTTCTGTTTTCTAGCAAAAAGTTTTAAAATATGTAAATCCTGTTGTTATACTAACTGCATTTACACCCACAAATGCGCTTCATAAATCAGACATTCATAGACACCCCCCCTGGGTCAAATTTCGTCACTGCCACTGACCATTGGATTGTGTTGTAACAAATATTATTAGTTCCCTTATGGTGTGCATAAAAGTCTGGGCATGTGTGATGAAATGATTGTGTGAGATGTAATTCCCCCATTGAAGGTTCAGTAGACTCCAATCTCTAATTGAATCAGTGTGACAGCTGCAATGCATCAAGGGAAAAAAAATCCCCTCACTTCCACATGACAGTACCAGAGACATTTAAGTGTTTCAAGATGTCAGCCCTTAACATATCTAAAGTCGCACAGTAGTTAGCACACATAAGGGAACTCGACCTGCAACCATGCAACACCTTCAGGAAGATTCATTGGTTGTCTAATGTCTCATTTACATTGCGTGGCCTGACTTGACTCAACATGATGGAACCAATAATTTCAGCAAACATTGTGGATAGTACATGGTGTACATGGTGCCTTTATCAAGCAAGTTGAGCTGATACTAAAGATGAAATGAAAGCACTGCAGACCTCTGATTGGTGAGAAAACTGATATTAGTTCCCATGACTTGGAGTTTTGTTCTCCTAGACAAAGGTGAAATTTTTTTATGTTTACAGTAATCTTTTATCATGACACAACTGGCAAGCTAGTGTTAAAGGCACTGATTGCATTTAAACCCACAATCTCCTGTTTGCTAGACAGGAACTATAACCAACTAACAAACAGTACATGCTGAGTAATGACAAAGTAACACACCAAAACTCACCACTGACCACTGGATCTGTTGTTAAATCTGTCATTGGTTCCCTTATTATACCAATAAAAGTATGGATACATGTGACAGCTAGAAGCATCAAGTGTGACAGCACCTAGCTGTGCACTAAAGGGGAAAAAAATCTTGGTTATTTTCACCTTTATTTATACAGGGTAGTCTCACTGAGACCAATGCTGTCCTTCATTCATGCAGTCTGGAAACTGTCCAGCACAATCACAGTCTGATCTGCTGGCCAATGAGCAGCTCCAGTGGAGCAGTTGGGATTAGGGGTCTTGCTTAAGGGCACAAGAGCAGTGGTAATAAGGGATGGACAGGTGCTGCTTTTTCACTTTTCCTACACAGATTTATCCTGCCGGTCCAGGGGACTGAACCGTCAAACGTCCGGTCACAAGCTTGATTCTCACTTGACTGCAGCAGATATATTTAGTCACTTATATTGGTACATATTCTACTTCTCCTCAGCCTGTCTACACCGGAAGTATTTCATCATTGGTGAATATTTCACCAGCCAAACTTTAATTATGCAGTTTAGTTGCTTTGACCATGACCTTTCACTAGTCTTAACCAAGCAGCTTTATTTGTCTTACATGATGCCACACTGTAGTTGGTAGAACCATACAAAATCTTTCAATGGTCAATGTGCTTCAAAGTGGTTCAGTGAGAACTTGCTGCCCTTCACAGTGATGAAAACTGACATTTTCTGGATTTAGGAAAATGTTTTTGCCAAGGCCTAGAGATAAGAGAAGCAACGTGAAGCAATACTTGTAAAGGTCTAGAAGAAGAACATGGGAAAAAGAAATTTCTTTTTTCTTTCAGTCTATGTGACTAACAACTCCTGCACTAGGATCTTTGCATAATAGGTCCAAGAGTCTATATGCCTTCACACTTATGTTGAAATATTGTCATTGTTCCTGTTACCTCAAGGCACAAAATAATTTCCCCCTGGGATTATTAAAGTATTTCTGATTCTGATTCTGATTCTGGTAACCAGGGCACAAAAATGGCACCTGCCACCAGCCAGATGCTAGTAACATATGCAAGTGACTGGCAAATTTGAACAGCCATTTGACCAGTGGACAGAAAAGGTGTATTTTGCAGTCTGCCTGTAATGCTGTGCTGCCCATTGTCATTCTTGAAGAAAACTTGAAAGAATTTGTCAGAAAAAAAAAATGATTATGTGTGATTATTAAAAATGAAGAAAAAAAAAACACAATATATTGTATAAAAAGTCCCTGAAAATATCAGGAAAACTCAGGAATATTCACAAGAAATAATCTGCTCAAAATTCATCCAAATCTCCTAATATCTAACATAAGTTTCACTGTAGGAAAAGGCACTGCTAGGGTTCAAACCCGGGCTTTCCTGTTTACTACAGACAGTTTTACTAGGCCACAGTTCCCTACAGTGCCCGAAGGTATCCATATAGAGAGCAATATTCAAATTACTTATGTGTTGAAACAAAACCCGAGCATATTCAGTGTACAGTAATAATAAACAAGAAAAGCATGTTAAAACAAGCAAATGATTGAGGACCGGATTTTCTTTCATGTTTTGATACACTAATAATAATCCTAAATACAGACTCAAAACCAGCATCTCCTGTTTGACGGGGGGGCCTACTGCCTAACGGCTTTTTCTTGAGAAACTTTTGCCAACCAAACTGAATTTCATCAGTAGGATGGAGCATGCAAAAGAAATGGTAAACATAGAAACTCAGTCACAATACTTAAAACTGAGGTGACTCATTTTCAGTATCTGATATGAGTAGCTAAAGGAAACCAATCAATTTGAGCATATTTAAAATGATAAATTCAGTTTCTTTCATCCATAGACACATATGCAGGTATGACTGTTTTCTATCTGACATATCCTGCTTTGGTAGAGTAGTGCAGTACAGTCTGGTACAAGTTGAGGGCTTATGGAACACAGAAGTCAACACCAGTACACACATAGACACGCCGACAAACATACATCCGCACTGGGATCTGTGGACATGTCTAGGCCTTTCATGCTACCATGGTTACACTCCGCAGCAGAGACTTCATAAGTATGGACACCCAATTACCAGCTAGAAATATCTCTCACAGACTATGCATGTTGGTATGAATGAAAATAAGCAGAGCAGACCTTTCTGATTAAGTACTGAATGGTTATTTAGATTCAAGTACAATACCTGTTGAATATACTGTACTTCTACTGTTGTCTTTACACTTGCTTTCCTCGCTCCCTTCATTTTTTCTGCCCACAATCTATTTCTATTTATCCTTAAAACCTCTCCATACCCTCCTTTCCACCTCTGCTTTGAAGTCTCCACTCTCCACTCTTATCCCTACCTCTTCTGCCTTCTCTGCTTTCTCCTTATCCACTCCTCCATCTTTCCTTCCAGCCCCACTACTCTGTCCGCCCGTCCCGTGTGTGTGTGTGTTTGCATGGGTCAAAAAGCAGTGTCAGCATCAGCTGTGCGTGAAGACGAAAGGGAGAAAGAAAATGCCCAGATGAGTGTGTGTATGACAGGAAATACTTAAGTGCTTGAGAGTGGAGAGGACACTAAGTGTATGTACTGTGTGTGTGTGTGTATAAAGGCAGAGAGAGGGAATGATCAAACGTGGGAAAACAGCTGAGATCAATGGTTTACAGGACGCAGCATGAGATCAGTGACAACAGGATAAGCAACATGAGTCACAGACAGAGACAGAGGCGGAGGAGGGTGGTCATGTTTTCACACTGCGTGATCACCACAACGCATAATAGGACAGATTCGCTGCAGATTTTTCCACTCCATACCAAGCAGGCAACATTTTATCTCATTTCAGAGTGATACAGAGATTGAAATGAATGTTAGGGATTCAATCTGAGAATTCTTTAAGAGGCTGTGTGGTAGCATTGAACACATTCGCTTTCTTTAAACCTATCCCACCACTTCTCTTCTGTTTCTATGCAAAAGCCTGAGAAAACGCAGCTCGGTAATTAGTAAAGCCCTGATGGTGTGGAAGGAAACTAAAGAGACATGTTTAGATTTTCTATTTCTATTTTACACAAACTCTCCACAGCCTTGAAAAAAAAATCAGTTGTTAGGGCTAAATCAGGCCTAAAATTAGGGTTTGAATCATGCAGAGTAGTTTGCTAACAAGACATCCTGTTTCTAAGACACTCTGCAACCAACCGTGTGCTTTGACTTTCATGTGGTACACAGTACGCAAGAAGGGAAAAGATAATACCAGTATCAAAACATTATCACTGTGTTGTGACAAAATCAGAAATGGAAACAGGATCTGACCGAGATATACCAGATACCGTTCCCTCTCAGGCATCGTAGCAAACTATTGTGCTGATCTGAAAGCTGGTGGATGTCACTTTTGATGTCACAATTCAGGATAATTTGAAGTAGAGCACTTGAAATCTGTCTCTGAATCAAGCTTCGGCACTGACTGACTGCTTAGTGCTCTGCCACGGCTAATTAATCAGAGGGAAATTGCATCTGTTGCCAGACTGAAGTTAACTGAGCATAGTCTTTTCCATTATACAAATCCTGAAAATGCTTTTGCTTTTCCCCTGGACAAAACATTAGAAATATCAGAAGATCCTTCCAGCATAATGCAGCTCCGATATAACAGCACCACAAACAGCAGCCTCTGAAATGGTGACACAATTGAATCAACTCTCTGACAGACTCAGTAAACAGAAAATAATATAAGCAACATGAAAGTAAGACCTTTACTCTACATTGCATTGAATTTTAAGGACATAATTATTCTAGTATTTCTGTGTACCAAACACTGTAAACAAGTTATTTTGCGTGTTTTATGATTTGCTTTGATTTTCATTTGCAATATCTATCTCATACCTACAAGACCCTTTTTATTATTCAAACAAAAACACGTTGAAACAGTACATCACTGTTATCGTTTCAGTCATACAGTTTACAAATGTATAGGCCATAGCTGCTGCTTTCTTAAGGCACAGTAGGGAAATGGTGTCTCAGCTATCGGCTTAGGATATGACACATTTAAATATATGTTAAATATAAATAAATAAAGTTAAAGTAGGCCATGGTTGAAGAATCACCTTTGCCTAGAAATTACCTTGTCATCTTCTTTGTCATATTATCCCCTCGGGTCTAGTATTACCTGGGGTCCTTCTGTGATTTTGCATGAATAACAGAGGTTGTCTGTGGAGTCATTTCACAAAAATACAAAGGCCACCTAATTATATTAGGAGGGTGTGAATCAGCATTGCATAAATTTGGGTTTTTTTCCACAATCAGTCCTTGATTTGCTATTCCTCCCGTTCCTAAATTATGGAGGCTGCAGCGAAATGCATTAATGAGGACTCTGATAGCGTTTTGGGTTCAAACTGGGGAGGCTCATCTAGCTACTCAGCATGTAGACCCATTAGGTTTTAATGATATCTGCAGATAATTCCTAGGATTTGGTCAATAAATTTGAGCGATACACAAATTTCATTTGTCCCATGCAAATGTGCAGCACAAAACACAGACGTGGGGGGTTAATTTCTAAATTACATCAGGGCCCACACATCTGATCCAGTGCAGTTCAGGCACCAGCTATAAATTAAAAAAAATGTCACTTTCATACTTTGTTTCTCCACAAGTGATGATGCTCTTTGTAAATTGTGACATTGAAAACTATCCATCACAACAAAACAAATACCATCTTCACAGAGGGGTATGATGACGTAAGCTACACCATATCTTGCTTAATCATGGGAACAGATTTTGAATGCAGGGCAGAGCATGCTTGCCCTTTGCAAAAAGACCATCATCATGGCACTGTAGTTTTATGGTGATGTCCTTCACTGATCAAAATCGACATATAAAACCAACACAACTACAATATTGAAAATGTGTCACGGCCTATGTTCTTATTCAGCTCAGACAGGTGTGTGTTTGACAGCTAGAGCAGTGTTGAGGTGAATGAGACTTTCCTATTTTTAAGGTTTGCACTGGGTGATGTGTGTGTGTGTAGCTGTTGAGGCAGACATAAGGGTATTGGGGATTTAGCTGGATTGAGGACACAAGTTGTCCACCACTTCGTCATCTCCTCGCTCTCTCCCAAGACTAGCCCAACTAAAATGCAGTCCCAGAAGATTAAAGACACGGCCCTTTCTCTCTCTTTCTTTCTTTGTTACCCTTTACATTTGGTATATAGGTGGGATGTACTATAGCTTGCAGCAGGGCAGCAGGACATTCCTTCGACAATGATTAAAGCCAGCCTGTGGATTAATTAGGGTAAAATAACATTCAAGCAGATTTTGAGATTTAAGAGTTAAAATCTAACGAAGGCTTGACAAAGAAAAGTGTTTGTCATCCTGATATGTGTGTTTCATTAGGCTATATAAGCACACCTTCCTTGTAGGGTTCCGATATTTAAAGAGAAATCATTTTAGAGACTGTTCAGTTGATATGACATTAGCATCTTAGCAATGGTTAGGTAAGGTTAGTCTAAACAAGGGTCTATCAAAAGAGTCTTTTTACAGAAATATGACTTTGCATTAATTAGCATTACTGTAAATGACCCTCTGTTAGCCAACCGGCTGGCTTCCTACTGTAGTCCACATATCGAGCGTTTGCAGGCATCATTGCAGTTTTCAATTCGCCATACTGACCCTGGATGGGGACAGGTCAATAATTGCTTCTTCCGCTGGAAATCCCTGCTGCATTAACAGCCAGGTCAGTTAAGGACGCATTTGTTATAAGAGGTATCGAACCCAGAGCGCTGCAGCCTTAGTGCATCAGGCGCATTCTTTACCAGGTGAGCAACCAGCACAACCAGATTACTTTCATTATTCAGACACATGCCAACAAGTCATTTTTGTGGTATTGGTAAAGACAGAGACAGTTTGGCCAGCTGCCGCCTTTTAGCGCCTCAGGTAGCACACTTCCAAAAAAACAGCTGGTTAACAGTAACAGGTCAAAAACAGCACTGAATGGCCATCTTGCTACTGATGTGAATTTTTACAACCCTAACCCTTCTGATGCTTTCTGACTATCTTACAAAAACATCCATCTCTACAACAAAGTCATCGGTGCCACATCACAGACAGTCTCCATAATCACTCCTAATTTTACCACCATGACATTGTGTTATCAGAAATAACTACAAAACATTACTGGCTAGAGGAACTTACTGAGAAACCACTGCAGGAAGTATCTTTCAACCATGAAGATGACAAAGCCAATTTGAAGATCTTTACCCAGTGGCATGTAGGCTCCATCCCTCACTGACTGAAAGAACTAACACATTGTGGTTGCATATGCTAAACTGGCTCTCCCTCTCTCCCACAAGTGAGACCGAGGCCTTGTTCACTCTCCAAAACCCAGCAGCAACAAGGCAATCTGTTCTCAAACAGCTGGAGCTGCCCCCAAGAGTGAAAGTGGGAGAAGGAGAGGGGAATGAGAGGGAAGTGTCAGAGAGAGGGAGAGAGAGGAGGTAAAGAAAGTGTGAAAATGAGAAAGAGAGGAAAAGACGGGGATGGAGGCAGGGAAGCAGAATTAGAGAGTTTGCTGTCATAAATAATCAATGCTTAGTCAACACAGAAAATGAGAGCATGTGAAGGAACCAGGGTTTCCTCCCAGTGCCAAATCCAAAAGGGAAAGCTGCCAGACTCACACACATCATGAGTAAACAGAGCTGAGCCAAAATGAAAAAGAGAGATATGAAGGCAGACAAAAAGATTGTCAGAGCGAAAAGAAACAGGAGGGGAAAAATGCAGCCGAGGGAGAAGGAAAAGATGACAGAGACAGATATAGAATGATACTGAAGAGAGAGACGAAGAAAGAGGGGAAGAAAGAAACAGAGTCGGAGAGCAGGAAGAGGGCAGCAGGAAATTCCTTCGTCATTTTCCCGACCCTTTGTCCTTCTCAAAAAACTGGAATATGACAATACTCCTCCTCTTTTTTCTTTCCCATGCCACTCCTCCCTCACTCATGAGCTGTTTCCTTCTTTTCGTGCGCATGGCGTGCACATCACAGACAGCCGCGATGACTAGATCAAAAATCATCTGGCAGCTGGCGAGCGTATTCCTCAGTTCTTTTGCAAATGGATATGGAGAACTGTTGAGTACATGCATGTGATACAGATGTGCGTGTCCATACCTCATGTCTTCCAGCAGGTCACATTCAGTCTGGTGTTTAAAGTGCAGTCTTGTCATCTGCTCTGTGTGTGTGTTTTTCAGCTCCTGTGTCACTTTGACCTGGAGAAAATAAAAAGACACGTCGAGTAAAAGATTTGTCATTTATTTATCTGTCTGTGCATGTGTATTTACTTCATTTCTCACAATCACCTACCCAAAAACCCAACTCTACAACTTTTATCCTTCCTTACTGATACTCTAATTAAAGAGATATAAAACTATGTATCAGCTGAGATTTTGGTTATCATAGCAGAGCTAAAATATCGTCTATTCCTGGTTGTAAAAGAGTTTAGTAAACTCTGAATGCTCCACCTACATCAAAGTCATATACCCATTAATAATTAATAGTAATGGTTCTTGTTCCAGCAGCCACCACTTGATTAAATGTTGCATGAAATCACCAAAAGTCAAACACGGTAGCAATGTCCAGTTGGATTGTGACTGACACTTATTTTTCTCATGAAAAGCCTCTTTGAAATGTTAAAAAATAATGACTTTGAACTCCAGACTTCTGGAAAGCACATGGTGAGATCTTTAAATTGCTTAATCCAACAGACAGTCAAAAAGTCAAAAATATATTCCATTTAAAATGATATGCGGCACAGAAAGTGATAAATCCCCTATTTTAGAAGGTAGAAGATGCAAATATTTGACTTTTTTGCCTGATTAACAATTAAATGACTAATAGAATTGTTATTGATTGATTCTGTTGATCGACTTATCAATCAGTGACAAACTGTTTCAGCTCTATTAACAATAATACCAATATTAGGGTACCGATCCACAGATATAATGACTGGTTTTAGCACGGCTCAACGTTATTTTCAACCCCCCAAAGTTCCCTGGATGTACTGAGCAGTACATTCACTCTTTTCATCTTGTGCAACGATGAGGTGAAAAGATTCAAAATCACTGTTCTGTTGTGATTTCTTTCATTGTCTGTCATAATGGAGTTCATGGAGACAAAGACACAGAAGGATTTGTGAGACGTGAAAAAGGGGGCTACAACTCACATTCTGAATGTTCTTTTGGTAAATTAGTGTCAAATAATTCATCTCCTGAGTCACTGTGACCTACATGCAGACACGCAGGCACAATTTAACCCCATCTATCACTGTATCTGCCAATCAGTCACTGCGCCCAACTCTCTAGAGTCACCTGAAAGGAACACACACACACACACACACACACACACACTCACACACACACTCCCATCAGTAATCCATCAATGTAACAATCAATGTCCGGGTTCTGTCAGACTTGTGGAGAGGCTGGAGGAGGCTTTTTGCAGGTGACTGAAGACACTTTAACATAATTTATGAACCGACAGGCTCCTTGTGCTTTTGTGAAAGATGTTAATTGTGTCCTTATATGTACACACGTTCATTTAGGCGGTCAGACCAAGAGCTATAACCTGCACTTATTCACACAGCCTTGTCTAAAACAGTGATGTCACTCTTAATATGCACACAAACAAGCACACACACATACAGAGTCACTGTGAGGGTCATTGTGTATTGTCGGGTGAATTCCATCAGCTATTCACCAGAGTGAACAGTGGGCAAATTCATGACTGTTCTAGACAAAACAATCAACAACATAACGCACACTACACTGGCACACACACACACACAAAGCAACACACCAACACACACTGCAGAGCTCCTTCTTTGCTTTCATGTGCTGTGTCTTTGAAGATAAGGAGGGAGTGGTTCATTACATTATCAGGGCAAAATGACTTCACTTGATTTTACCTTCTATCACTCATCGGAGACCACAGGGAGAGAGCGAGAGAGAGAGAGAGAGAGAGGGCGTGAAGGGGAAGGACGAAGGGTGACAGGGAGGAGATGGGGAGACAAAATGAGAAAGGGGAGAGTCGGACCATAAGATGGCGAGACTGAGAAAGAGAGTCAGTGTCAGAGAGTGTCAGTGGTAAGGACGGGACGTGGAGACATGAATTATGACGTGAAAGAGATATGCGGCATATTAAAAGGTCATGTTTAAAAGGGAAAGGGCTCGGCTGGTGTAGTGGTAGCTGATGAAGCAGGTAGGTGTGCGCACTAAGAAAGCGGGTGCTGTTATGTAACCCAAACATCAACACATGGATGTGACACTGCCACAACACAAGATCACTTGGCTGCCATTGGTTGTGTAACTATTGTCAGTTTGAAGACATAAATGAAGCACTTTCTTCTTAGACATTTAGGTGAGAAATTAGTACAGTTTGTATATTAAGAATTCTATGAAGTCAGTAGTTTGATATCTTAGATTTATTGTCCAGGCATTTATAGGAATACCACAAAATGTGTTCAATAAAATCAATACAACGGCTCCACAAAAAATGGCTATAATGCCTCTCAAGATAGATAGATAGATAGATAGATAGATAGATAGATAGATAGATAGATAGATAGATAGATAGATAGATAGATAAAATGGAGCAATTGTGAAGCAATATACTGCCTTTTTTCATCCTCATTAGCAGCCATCTTTAATTGAAGCCACATAAAACTAATATACGAGAGTCAAACGAGGCTCGGTCTGTAAGCAGATGTGCTGAGACACAGACAAAACACTTACGGGGCAGTATGTCACACTGGGAGAGAAATTATTAGTATCAAACAGCCAAACACTGATACACTCTGGCTGTGGTGCTGTGGGTTGTGAGCGTGTGTACCGTGTGCCAGCCACATTGGCAGCGCCTAACACATCAGTATCTTGCAGATTCTCTTTTATTCGCGGGGAAGTATTTGCACAGCAAATTGAACGGGGGGGGGAAAAGAACTGACGGCTGACAAGCGAGTCCTTAAAAAATGAATATAGCCGTAATGGAGCACTTGATCGCACACCGTGGAACAAGACAACTGTATAGAGAGACTTAGAGTCTCAGTGATGAAAGGACCTGTTCAAGTGTGTGTGTGTGTGTGTGTGTTTTACAGACATGATATGACATGTTCAAGGCCAGTCTGTGAGTAGAAACTCAGAGCATAAATTGCACTGGGGGAATATGTGGTAATTAAGAGAAAAGTGTGCAGAGGTTCACAGCAGGGTAATTGGCTCTCATGCATCTATTTCAGGACAACACACACACACACACACACACACACACTGGGTACCAAGCTATATAGGGGACTGTGGTCACTCCTCAGCAGCACATACACAATCAATAAGACATCAGACATGGCTCTGCCAGCATGTCTCCTCCTCCTCAGTGTGTGTGTGTATGTGTGTGTGTGTGTTTAGCTTTTGTCAGCTCAGGCTTTGATGAAATGACCCTGGACAGACTGAAGGTCTCCCCCTTCACAGATAAAAAAGCATCACAACGTGGACTGGCTTTTGTTGTGCTGTCACAATTTGACGACGTACCGTACAAATGAGCTAAAATGAGCTGACGTTCAACGGGACGCTGTATTAATTCCAGCTGACATAAGTTATTTTTTTTTTCATTTAAAGTTATTGCCACTACAGGACGTATTAAAAGTAAAAATATGATACTCTCTCACTAACACGGTGTGTGTTGCTTTGTATAAAACCGTTAGCCCACCTAGCGCTGTCCGAGCTAACGTTATTTGACGTTTGACGGCTCGCGCTGTAACGGTTGCACAGATACACGTTAACGTTACTAGGTTACGCACTAACCGAGCTAGCAAATGCTGCTAATGTTGGCTAGCAAATTATATTTATATATATTTATATATTTTCTTAAGCCTGCGGCACAAGAAGCTTTGTGTGTGTGTGGGTGTGTGTGTGTGTGTGTAAGGAACACTATCCACAGCTTACTATTACTGTTATCTGTATGTCATTGTCTGCACAGCCCACAGCTAAAAACATAACGGACCCTGGAAATCACTCACCTTCCTCGGCGGCGGCTGCATTTTGAAGTATTGACATGAATGGTGTTTCCCTTGTGAGACGTGTATTGTAATTCCAAGAGGAAATCCAAAATCAGTGTGGGACTAATAATATTTTGTCTTCCTCAAACAAACAAACAAACAAACAAAAATAAAAAAAATCCTCCCCTCCAGACGACAGGGAGGAAAAGACGGGAGTTAAATTTGTACTCCGGCGGCCATGATTGATGATAAATGGCTGGTTTATACAGAAACTGAAGCTACGAGGAGAGGAGAGGAGAGGCGGCACACGCCACTACTAGAGGACTAGTGTGTACTGTACTGTGTTGTGAAGCAGGAGAGCAGACAGGCGGGGAGGGAAAAAGCACAGGGGAAGGGATGGGGGGGTATTAACGGGGAACCCCTTCAGCAACCCAGCTCAACGGCTCCCCTATGCGGGCAGAGAAGGCAGAAGCACCCGGTGTGTGTGATGAAAAACACCGGGAGACATCCTTTCTGTTGTTCTGCCTTTTCTCGCCCGGCGTTGACAGTAAACCTCGATTAACACTTGCGCAAAGGATGTTTCAAATCAAATAAAGGTCGAGAAGCACGATAACTAAAAGAAAAAGAAAAACGAGACAGTTTGTTCACTGAGCATCAGTGTTTCTTGTTGGATTTGCTCTCAAGGAGAAAAGCCTGACACTGACAGGAGGCTGCGTCCTGCAGACCTGCATAGCAACAAGAAACCGCAGTCGATCAAGGAAAAATCGATCAGGACAAAAAACATTTTTTATTTTATTTTTTTAAAGGAGAGCTGATCGAAAAAAAAGAAACATAAGCAATCTTAACACGTTTTAGACGATTGAGTTGTATAAATAATAATAAATTTGGAAGTAGAAAAAACGGTCATTTTAATCCAGCTGAAATATCATACACATCAAAATAAACATCGATTTATAAAAACCTGCATTTCATGACGTTATTTATAGTAAGATATTGCATATTTTAAAAAATCTACGATATATCAAGGAGAAGACAGGATAGGGTCATCGGGTTCATGGTGCTGAGTGAACAATTAAAGAAATACATAACAATGGAGGGCGCCTGCATGCATTTGTATAGCATATGTATGTTTGTGTGTGGCGTGGTTGTTAATTTTTTTAATTAAATATTGGTTGTTGGATGAGATATAAGGTTGCAGTGCATAGATGTAAACAGATAGATAGTGGAAATCAAGGTTAAGACTTGTTACTATGGGGAATGAATGCAGTCAGACTACTGTAAAGTACTGTGTAGGTTTCAGAGTAAAAATGTGTCACAAAAGAGACAAGAGTGGAAATACTATATGACTCTACCAGGGTAGACAGAAGAAAAGACAAAAAAAAAAAAAAAAACTGGAAGGGCAAGTATTTTACTTCACACCTCCTACGTGCCATGGCCAAAGTTAAGGTTAAGGGCTGTATAATCATTAATACACAGAGTTTCTGGAACAGGTAAGACATTAAGTACTCTTTCTCACCTTTCCTCTCAAACTAACAAACACATGCACACACACTTACACACACTGGCATCCAGAGGCACAGAAGAAAATGGCTGACAGTCATTGTTGGATCATATTGTATTTGTTAGAATCCTGCCAGGATGCTATTGGTTTATGACTTATGATTTGCATTAGAAGTATCTATATTCTTTGACCATACTAAGGTAAGGCATTTTACAGTAAAAACAATCAAGTACTTCAACTAAAAGTACAAAAAGGAGCTTAGTTTATTAGTTCATTGTACAGAAGTCACAGGTAATGGTGTTTAAAAACTCTTTATATGTATTTAGGCATTAGTCCGAGTAAAAACTACCTACTAAATTTTAAAATAATGTCTCTGAAAAAACAGTGAATAACATATGTAAATGTAAAGAGTGTTTAAGTTAAACAAAATTATGGTGCTGAAAGGTCAAGACTTAACAGGAAAGAAGAGCCCCAGGCCCAACTACTGACGTGCTGTATGCACGCTGCAGCTTGTAAGACAGGCACACACCCCCGCAAGTATCTTAGGTACGCACTCAGCCAAACAGCACACTCAGACACACAGTGAGAATAAGGAAACAGATCGATGCAGGACATTCTTTGAAAGTCAGTAGCATTCATACAGTGTAAGTAAATTCATACATTTTATGGGTTTTGTCTATAGGGAACAAGGCTTTCATTTTTCATTTTTCCTCAGCAATAGTAAGTTGTGCTCACTTTGGTATGGCATGCACACAGCAGGTCAGAAGAATTTGGGGGCTTAAAAGGGGCTGCTCTTTCTCTCTCTGTCTCTCTCTGTCTCTGTCTCTCTGTCTCTCTCTCTCTTTCTCTCTTTCTCTCTCTCTCTCTCTCTTTCTCTCTCTCTCTCTCTCAGGTCTGTTATCTGTTAAATTTAACCCTCAGCTGCTTTGAAGAGAAAAAAGGGTAGAGTGAAGGGTACAGAGCGTGCAAGCAAAAAATGTTAACTCAACCGTCAACTGAAAAACAAGTAAGTTCAGCATGCAGTGTCTTAATTTGCATGCAAGTTTTTTTTTTAAGGTGCCACATAGCATCATAGGTGTTTATCTTACTCATTTGACCTTGAGCTGAAACACAGATTTGTTAAGTGGGGCAAAAACGTAGCATGCACGCCAGTGAGTAAATCAGAAGGAAAGGTCTCAAAACAAAGTCTGGTTTGAGTTAAAAAGTTATTCATCTGTTTGGAAAACTTCGACATGCTTCTCCATTTAAAGTCGATGGCTGCCACACAAGTCTTTGTTTGAATCTTCTGCTCGTTGGGTGTACTAAAATAGTGAGAGTATTTTTCTTTTGGGCGAGGAGAAAGTAATTGAAGCAGTTAGGCTTAGTTAGAGTGAGTAGTAATCTGCTGAGACATGGTGTTGTGTCATAATTTTGTAAACCTGTTTAGCCAGGCAGTGGAAGACTACATTGCTTAAACAGACATAGTACTCTCACTGTATTTTAGCCACAAAATACACATGTTTCTATATTTGCACATTTGCTCTTCCTTTTCTCTGTCTCTCTGACCCTCTTTCATTAACTAAATTACCTTTTCTGAAACGGGAGATGCTGTGTCCCTAATACAGCACCTCAGCTTTGTTTCCAGTAGACAGAAACTTTGTGCATGTTGTCCCTTCTCTCTGTATTGCCCATATCTTGTCACTTTTCAGCTGTTGCTGTCAAAAATAAAAGCATCAAAAGCCCTCCCAAAAAGAATGGGTGGATGGCATGAATTATAATTATACAATGATGCCAAAGTGAAGGCTTGGGGCTTTTTCAAAATAAATGTAATCTAGGTTGATGTCACTTTTGCATGATTACACTGTATATTTTTTGTGTGTATGATTAAGAACTATCTCTAGATTCAAATGCAACATAATCATAATCCTTTCTTTTGTACTTTCTCAGGTGTTCTCACTACCAAGATGACCACCTTTTACAACAATACCAACCCAAGCAACGGCAGTGGATATTACTGTAAATTTAATGAAGAATTTAAATATATTCTCCTTCCTGTCAGCTATGCGCTGGTTTTTTTTATTGGCCTGGCACTGAATGCTACAGCGTTGTATGTGATTGTGTTCCGCACGAAGCGCTGGAAGCCCTCCACTATCTACATGTTCAACCTGTCGATGTGTGACACTCTCTACGTCCTGACACTGCCCTTCCTCATCTATTACTACGCAGACGAGAACGACTGGCCCTTCGGTGAACCATTCTGCAAGGTCATACGCTTCCTGTTCTATACCAACTTATATGGTAGGTAACAGTTTGGGATAGTCATGAATATTTCCTTGATCTCAACTACAGTGGTACAATTTGGACTTTTCATGTAGATGTCATCAAATCGTATCACAATGCCAAATTTTATATGCCATATTTTATAAAGAAAATATTTTCTCGTTTCCCTCTAATTTGGCTGCTGAAGTTTCTGTTTTCTTAAGGACAGATAAATTTACTTGTTATGTAACTGCTGTTAACTGTAGCCGTTTAGACATGCAAATGATCTCATTCAACACAGTCAGTTGTCCCTTGACTATGGTAATAGATTTTCAACACTCACCTGGGGGATACAAGGCCAGTTTGACCTGTTCCCCATGTGATGGGCTCTATAGCTGCTGGAGCTTACACAACAAGCTTTACAAGTTGCTTTGTCTAAATTCTACCAATGAATTTAAGGTTAAGGAAATTATTCATGACACCATCATGAAATTATTTGATGGTGTAATAAAACTTTTTCATTACTACGCCTAAATTGTACCACTATAGTTGAGGTCAAGGAAAATATTCATGGCAATTGTAATGGTCTCATGACAACATCATAACCATCCATGTAATATGATCTGACCTAAGACAACAAAATGAGCCACAAGTATACATGACACAACACAAAACTGTAACTTACAATACTATGTAATCATACTATTCCATGTCATGGAAAGAATAAATTCTAAAAAATGGTTTGAATAATCAGATTTAAATAAGTATACTCGATATAGTATGAAAAGAAATATTAAATATCTCTCTCTGGCAGGTTCAATTCTGTTCATGTCCTGTATCAGCCTGCATCGGTTTGTAGGCATCTGCTATCCAGTCCGATCTCTCTATTGGCTCAGCGCTCGTCGAGCCAGGCTGATATCTGTGGCAGTGTGGGCCTGTATTTTATTCTGCCAGGCACCTATCCTCTACTTCTCAAGAATAAGGTGATTTAAATTTGTGTAATTGTCCTTTCTCTCTTTCTCTACACTTCTCTCCGTTCCTCCTTTACTTTATATACCTCATTATTGTATTGAAAGTGTGTAGTGAAACTGTGGACTATTGATTTTGGTGCACACCAATTTTGCCAAGTCTCTTATCTTAGAGTGCTTAATGGGACATACTCAAATAAACAAACAACCAGCAAGCTAGCAAATTTACATTTTATTTCCTCTCTTTCATCACTCCAATGTCTTTTCTGTGCCAAACAAGGCAGCAGTACCATTAAATAATTCAGTTGAAATCTGTTATCTTCTATGCCAGAGATGTGAAAGGTGGGCGGACCTGCTACGACACCACCAGCCCAGAGCTTTTTGATGACTTCTTGGTGTACAGCTCAATTGTGTCAGTTCTCATGTTTGCCCTGCCATTCATGGTGGTGATGGTGTGCTATGGCCTCATGGTGCGGAAGCTTCTAGAGCCTGGCTGGGCGTCTGGAGGGGGAGAAGAAGGCGAGAGGGGAGGCCTGTCAGCCCAACGTTCCAAGCAGAAGTCAGTGAAGATGATCATCATCGTGCTGGCAGCGTTCATGCTCTGCTTCCTCCCTTTCCACCTCACCAGGAGTCTTTACTACTCTTTTAGATACCTACAGCAGATCAATCCAGCACAGGTGAGGAGAAAACACTGTTTAATGTGTTATAATGACTTTTAAAAAAAAGCTCAGTTTATCACTTTTTATGTGTTCTTCAGGTCAGCTGTAATTTGCTAGAGGCCTCCAGTGTGGCTTACAAGGTAACTCGACCTCTTGCCAGTGCTAACAGCTGTCTGGACCCCATCCTTTACTTCCTGGCTGGGCAGGACGCCCGAAGCAACCTCACAAAGAAGGTGAAGTCGTCAACATCGAAACAATCATGTGCGAGCCAACACTTGACAACACAACTCTGATTCAATACTTCAAACTATCTTGGTAAAAATGTTGTGTTGACAACTCTTACTTATTGCCTCCTCTGGTGAATATGACACCCCATATATCTACCCAGTGCATTCAATCTTAAATGTCTCCATTTGTTTGTTTAGCAAGCACAGTACTTCTGAGGGTTGGAATCTCTCTATGAAGAAGCAAATGTGAAATTATAACCAGGGAAGCACACAAATCCTACTTGACTGCAAAAAAGGAACTCCCATAAGGATCTTCTGCAATGACCTTAGATACGCATTACCGACTGGAAATATTTAAAGTCCAGCCAACTCATAGTGAGTCCTTTGGCTCAGCTGTGAGCCAGAAAGCTAATATTATGTTAGTAAGATTCAGTCAATAATTCAACAAGTCACTGTGTACAACAATATGAGTAGCTAGCAGTTCAGCCGTGTCATTGTCTCCAAATTAACATAAAGATTTTCATAAACAAATTATTGGCCATGTGTAGCTTGCTGTCGGCCACAGCCTGAAGTAATATTGAATAGTGAAAGGAATTTGAGATGATCTCTAATAGAAAGCATTGGTGAAGTCAGAGGTGTACTTGTAGCTTGTTGTGTCACCAAGTTCAGAGGATAAGGCACTGAATGCCTATGCTTAGTATTGTAAATAGGATTATTATTATTATTTTGTGTGTGTGTCACTTTATGTCACAACATGTGAAGGAACCAATAATTGTGTTTTAAAAAAATTGTATACATTTTTACAAAATGCTGATGGTGATACATTTTTTTATCATTTGTGTCATGTATCATATTGCATTTGTGTATCTAGTGTGAATTAAAATCTAATTCTTACATAATGGCTGAATGTAGTTCATGCTTTACTTTAACGTTAGTTCGCAGATACTCTCTTAGTTAGATTATTAGGACCACACAGCCGCTGGGCAGCTGGGTACTTGAAACCAGCCAAGTCAGCTTATTGGTTATGAGTTTGGAAAGTATACTGTTATTTGCGGTAAGAGTAGCCTCAGTTGCAGTGTAGCTGAGCCACTGGGTAATTTCATTGGTATTGGCTACACTTGATTGACGTAACAAGTGATGATTGAGCACAAGACCGCCACTAGGGGGATGTACTGCCTAACAAACAAGATAGGCTATAGCTGACAATGCTTTAGGAGTTTAAACTACTACTTTTATGATTCTTTATAGTTCACCACATGTTCATATTTGCAACAAACACTAAAAAGCCACATTACTGTATGTCACCAGTAAGAACAGCAAACAAGACCACATTTAAAATACACCTCTTCTTTATTTCAAGAGTAAAAACATCATACAGAAAAATTTAATATTATAAATGCAATCTACAAACTTGATGAGATGAATGTTTCTGTATCCTTCCTGCCTACCAGCAACACTTCAGCTTGAAAACATGTAATAATAACCCTAATGATATTAGGAATAGTGATTAAAAACAGATCAAAGGAAAACATAACTGCTGCAACCAATAAATATCCAGTCCTCCAGACATGTTGTCATATTCCTTGTAACAACATAATGAGAAAATATGAAAATGAGTAGCTAAAAAACCTCTATGATTATAGTACACACTTGAAAACCCATGAGGTTGTAAACTGTAGCCAACTATGACTTTGAGGCATCTCAACCACTAATCTTCTACAGCCACGGGTTGGTTTATTTAATTAAACAATAAAAATTGAATGTGTGTGTGTGCGTGTGTGTGTTGATGTGGGAGTGGTTTCTTACAGTTATTGAGATTGCATAACTGGAGTCTGGCTACTGAGTGTGAATGTGTGTAGTACCTTAGGCTTTAAAAGTTTGTGATTAGTAAGGAAAACTGTAAGAGTTTGTTTTGCAAAAGAAAAGAAAAACACTGAAATGTTGCATATATATATACATGATGTATATGAAATCATATATATATCATGTGGATTTTAACCAGAAAGTCATCTTATATGCACAATGGTGTGACAGAGTTTACCGGTTTTTGATTGATGGATTATAAATGTCACTCACTGGTGCAGTGTCTTTCATCTCATACATACTGTATGCCAAAATTATAAAAGCCAGATATGGTCTCTTTCTCTATACCCACCCATATTTACATATGTACATTAATTTACATGTTCTATTCTACAAAAGTGATATCTACCCATCTACACCTTTACCCCAGGACCCAAATGACAATCGCAGCCTCTAATTGCCATCGGGATGTGGTCGTGATACAGTATTGGGGCCCACTCTGAGAACACATTTTGGCCCCTGATCACCTACTTGGACCTAGTCTAAGAACTTAAAAATGTTATCAATGCTGAATGAAAGGTTAGCTAAGTTAATTCACTAAGTTATGTGAACTGTGAGTTTCTTGTGTTAAGACTACATTCAACATCTTCAAGGCCTAATACCTCAACTCACCTGCAGATTTCTATGCAAGCAGAAGAAGAGAAGCTAGATTGCTAAATTTAGAAAGAAAAAAAAAAACTAAGCAAAAAAAATATTCTAGAGAATTTTATAACATTTGTTCCACATAATACTTACTGTAGTGCTACGGAAGTCTTTAATCAAGTTTCATATGACCCAAAATCATATAGATATTATTTCAGCCATGCCAGATCTGCTCAGTTACTTGGTGATGAAAGCCTTCATAGTCATATGGCACTTGATTGCAGACAACTTGGCTTGATGTTTTCTTCTTTGTTTTTAACGTACACAGTTGGATGAGTTCATTTCAGCTATTTGTCTTTTTGTCAGTAATGTATTTATCCACAGTGTTTTGTTTTCACTTCACTTGTGTACAGGCAAAAAGAAAGTGTGTATAAGCAAAGGTAAGTACATATAGGTGTGTCTGTCTACCTGTACTGCATGTAACCTTTGTGTGTTTTACCCCGTGTGTTTTTTTTTTACATGGAAGCACGAATACAGGGGCTAATAGTGCATTTTTTTTCGTGATCCAAACTTCTCTTCTTTGTTTTCTCCCTCTCATCCTTACTTCTAGTGTCAGGTGTTATCACAGTGTTATGCTCTCCCTTCTGTCCCCTTGTGTGTACCCAACAAAAAAATTCTCTCTTTGGATTAGGGCAGTAAAGGAGCTGTGATTTGAGTTGAACTTCTATGATGGTACATCTGATACATCTGTGAAGTACAATGTTTGTTTATGAAATAATAAATACAGTTATAGTCCTCTTATCGCGTGAATAGAAACAACTTCTTCCTGCAGGAGGTGGTTCTTGTGGTTTCTTGTTGTCAGTCGTCTAGAAACACCCTCCCTGCCAGCTGTTAAGTGGTCAGCGAATGATGAGGTCATCTTCAGCGAGGTAGCATTATCGTACTGTCTCTGTCTCTTCACCTGAGGGGAAACAGGGAAAACGTCAAAGAGGTGGCAGGAAGAGGACAGTTGATAACTTTTGAGCCTTTTCAAAGCTCACATATGTCATTATTCCTCATTTGGGCTGATTTTGAAGCACAAAAGACTGCTTAATAGATTCTTGTAAGTGTAGGGCACTATGAATCCAACAGGCTTTTGAGAATAGGCATGATTACTGTAATAATGCTGATTAAGAAAGTGTTGAGTGTTGTGTATGAGTAGACAAGAGGAAGGAGAAGAAATTAATTTCCTAAATTGACACTCCTCTGATAAACTGATCATGCAGTGTTTAATTTCCTTTCCCAGAGAAAACAGACTATATAATTCAGTGCTGGTCTAAGGAATATGAATTAAAATGCTAATGACGACAAACTACTTTGCAGCACTTAAATCTTTCATTCAGTGTGGAAGAAATACAAATAAATAGTAAAGGAAAGACACAAAAGCAAGAGGAGGGAAGTGTGTGAGTGCGTGTACCTCCTAATGCCTGACGATGAAGAGGAGCAGAAGGGTTTCCCACCAAACAGGGAGTTTCTTTGCTCCTGGGCTGATGTTTTGGATTCCACGATGACAGGCTTCTGCTCGGGGATCTGAGCAACTTGAAATCTGTTGGTTGAGCAAGGGATATGATCACTGTCAGACATAGTATTATGTCTGGCACTACAACACAGATGTTCTTACAGCTGGTTGAGGTTTAATTACAGTTTCTACCGTGTTTTTAATCATCTTTTCTGCTACTTTTTGATGGTTATTTGTAATCTAGTAATTCCACTGTAGATCTGGACTGTGGATAAGTCAGTGGTGGAAAAAAATCGTACAGACATGTCTCACCTCCCCACAGACAACACCGTCAGCTCTCCGTCCTTCTTCTCCTTCACTTCACTCCCTTCCACTTTTTCAGGTACAGTATTTGGCACAGCAGCTTGTGTATGATGGGTGTCGACAAACACTCCTCCCAGCAGGGGTCTCTTCTGCTGGTCGGTGGATGTGTCCAGGGAGGGCAGGACGAGGGTTTGGGGTGGCTTCAGGGGATCTTTCAGGGAGTCAAGGGGAGGTATGAGAATAGGGGGCCATTTTCTCTGGGCGCAGCGGGTGCACCGATAGCCGTGTTTCGGAGCCAGGCCAGAGAGGCCAGAGATGGTGTGGAGGTGGGACTGATGGGGGCAAAGCCTAGGGAGGGAGCGGAACGGGGACAGGGGAGACAGCATCGGGAACCTGGGAGGAAGAGCAGAAAGAAGGAGTGACTGATTAGTTACATTTTAAAAAATGTGGGCATTTGTTGCTGGTGAGTGAAATTTACACCTTGAACAGGTCATTCAGTGTATAATATGTATCTGAAATCATCTATACTACTCATGATTACTAAACACACCCACTCTTGCTCCTATATCTATGACATTGATGCTTCTAACACCAGTATAATGCTAGTCTTGTCAGTCCAAACTACTTATGCGGATGGTCAAGTGTGGTTGCAATACTTAAAACTTAACAGTTCTTAAAACTTAAAAAGTTTGTCTGTGTTGCTAAGTAACAATAGACAATGCCAGGATAACAAGTGAGTCCTTTAGCTCCAAAAATGTCCAAACATCACCTTTACCTCTACCTTTGTTCAGTGTGAATATGAATGAAACAGATATGGAAAACTAAAGTTTTATCTCTTAACGTTGTCCCCTGCGCTCGTTTGCTCAGGGTTCTTTAGCTGTAGCCTGTCCATTGTTCCTTTGTGCAGAGAAATGCAAAAGAGATGAATGCAGCTGTGTCTCTGTGTTATACAGGCTGGTGGGCGACCTGCAGTAACCCCAGGAACCTCCCACCTCGCATGCAGGATCTGAAAGCTTTCCAGATTTCGGTGTGCATATCATGTGTGTGTGTCAGAATGTTCTCGAATCTAAAGCTCACATGTTACAGCAGCCCATTGAGCAGCAGCCCACTGCCAGAGGCCCCTGACGCCTCTCACTGTTGTAGATGTGGCATTCATACTGGAGAGCACTGGATCCAGTTACCATAATGTAATAGCGTGAGATAGGATGAAGTGATTCTGTGGGAGAAGCTATGACTGTAAAAAAGTATGTAGATGACAAATGATTCTTCTGCTGCCAGTGCTGATAAACAGCAGAGAGCAGAGGGAAAAGTCAAAACACAGACTGTGGTATAAAGCAGCATGTTGCTGGACTTGTTAGATTAACTTCTGACAACATGAGCAATTTTAATGGCCGCAGCTTACAACCAAAATTCCAACCGCAAACACACTTGGTCATGTAAATCGTGCGACTTTCGAGCAATGCGACAGCCAATGAGCTTAGTAACAGACAGCGTGTTTAAGCCTCATGACTCAAGAGACCGCGGTTACAACTGTGTCAGACATTCACTTCAGACATGCAGGGGTGAGTCACTGCCAAGTATCAGCTGACATGGTCTGATCTGTATTACTGTGAAATAACTTTTCCTTTCCTGGTTCAAATGTGTTCAACAGGCAACCAGTGGGGACACAATATGGGATTATAATCATGCGAATCACTGCTTTAATTGTCAAGTTTTGATATTCATCATCAATGCGACAAAAGAAATAACGGTTTTAGGCCACCTACACTGCAAAGCACATTTTAAAATATTCTGTTTTGGGGGGAGTAAAGAAGTGAGCTAAGTATGTTCCATTTACAATAAAGAAATAAAACCTGTTTGTCATGGAAAGCAAATCCTTGTTCAATATTTTATATTTAAGTGGGTCTCCTGAGAACTTGAAGCAAGTCATAAATGTTTTCTATTAGATCTACAACTTTCTGGTGGTTCTGAATCTAGGTTTATATCATTATTCTGTGTGCAACAACCAGGGAGTTTGTCTCCAGAGAGAAGAGCAACATGTGTTAGTAGACCAGATCTGTCCAAAGAGCCTTCAGCTTTCATCTCTGAAAGTGAAACTTTTCTGTAAGTTACAAGATTTTCTCTCCTCTCTCTGTCTGAACTTCCTTCTACACACACACACACACACACTCAAGGACAAAGATTTTTTTTTGTTTTATTAGAACTTCTTCCCAAGAGGCTGCTTCCAAAATTCACTGCCTTACTCTCTCCTAAACCTTCTTCGCCTCTGTGTTTAGCTTCACCTTGAGCAGCATGACTAAGCAAAAGTATATCATGAGTAGTGTGTGTGTGTGTGTGTGTATGTGTATGTGTAAGTGTGTGTGTGGTCTCATACTTGATTGAAGAGCCTTTGGTTATGGCCATCTGTTTGCTCTCGTACTCCAGCAGCAGTTCCTCTAGTGCAGCAGCATTTTCTGAATCACACGAACACAAGAAAGAGACTCGATCAATGATGTTGAATGCAGCGTCCCGCCAGTGTTGTAAATCTGAGTAATCGAACTCTAAGCCATATTAGAAGTTAGTAAATAACATTTACTTCTGTGCTTATTGGTGATTGATTGGGAAAGTTAACTTCACTGGGGAAAGTTCCATTATAGGATTCACAGTGCCAAGTTTCTAATAGGTGTTGTAGGAAACTTAGAGTAATATCCAGAATATGCGCATGGCTAACTTTCTGACAAGTAAACACAAACTGGAAACATTTGTCACAGCGGTGGACAGCCTAAATGTGCTGTTGGCAGTGCTGAAACTCTCACACTGATTATTATATCTCCTGTCCAAGAACATCCCATCCCATATCTCTTTTTTGCTGTGTTAGCAGTAAAAAAAAAGTCAAACTTTCGAGGGTTCAATTTCCCATTTATTTCCCCATTTCTAACATTCACCACCCAGGCTGTTTACATCAGCGGAGACGTGCGTCTCTGACATACTGTGATGACACTGAGCTCCCCTCTAAAGCCGCAAGAGATGAAATGTCTCTAACCACTAGATGGTATGTGATATTACTGTCGCACAGCAGCACCTACCTTTCTTCTCAGTAATGAGGCGAACCAGAACACTGATGGTGTCTTCATTCAGATCATCAGATATGTAGGGACAGCTGTTACCTAAAGTGAGCACAAAAAGGCAGAAATTGAGAAAATTACACTGACATATATTTTATAATCCTATAAACTGCATGTTAGAGTCTAGATCCTAGAGTCTAGATCTAGTATACTAACATTTTTTCTCATAAGACTATATCACATGCATATATTAACAACAAGTTACAGCAACTTTCTGTACATTGCAAAAGATATTTTGGTAGTTTCCATATTATATAGGCAACATACATGTATGAACACTATATTTAGGTCACTTGATGGCAACTTAGACAACAAATAAGAAAAAAAATAGTAAGCAGACTTAAAATTGTTAAAACTGTTCTGTCAATATATCGATGTCATAAAATATGTGAACTCATTGTACTTCAGAGTATATTCTCAGTCCACCCATATATTTAAATATAAACTTTAACATACATTTATATATTTCAATGTACAGTGTCATGGCTCCATACTACAGTGTATAAAGATGGGATTCCCACTATCAACACATGGATTTGCTTTAAATCTCTGTTACAACAACTTTTGCTCACTCGCCGTCAGACATACAGACAGAGTGAGCTCAGTTCACACAGTGCATGTCACTGCATGGGATATTGTGCCCCACTGCACGATGGGACTGATAAGGATGGACGCGGATGACTGAACAGCAAAGAATAGATATGCATCCATGGCAACCCCCCTGACATCCCATAATAGCGCAGCAGCAGCAGCAGCACAGTGAGGCAGCTGAGCGAGGAGGGTGTGGGAGGGGGGTTTGGGGGGGGTTCAGAATAGCTCACTCAGCGATCACACTCCATTCAACACTATTGAAGCACACAGAGTTGTGTGTGTGTGTGTGTGTGTGTGTGTGTGTGTGTGTGTGTGGTGTACCAGACCCTTAATGTCAGGTGATTGTGTGTATCTGTGTGTTACAGAGCAAAATGTCACTGTATAGATGCATTTGTGTCTACGTGTGTTTCTGTCTTTTCTTGCATAAGCAGAGTCAGGCTGTTGTTAGGATACAACAATAGCTCTGTCTCCACAGTAGCTGTTGCTATGTGAGGATAACGGCATCCATTTCACAGCGTGGCACACTCATTCTCTTCTATTTATTCCTTCAGCAAAGTCAGAAACATGTGTTCAGTGTTTCGCTGTCAGCCACATTAAGGCACCAGTCAGTCAACTTTATTTTCAGATGAGTTTTGGTTTGTTTAGAATTTTAAAAATCTGTTCCTCCAAGTTTAGATGTCGCAGTCTTGTTGGCTGCTTCTAACATGGCTGAAACTGCAGCTTCTACATTTCTACTCTGTCCTTGTGGCTGGGCAGGCTGAGCTTCATGCTGCATAAACACAAAGTTGCAGATCTGACTCCAACTCACCACATTTCTTGTGGTATCGACCCCCCGCATATGCCCTTACTTTTCCCTCCTCCAGCTTTCCTGTCACTTCACTCTTCACTAAGTCAAACTTTTCTCTGCCCTGCAGCTCTGCAGAGTCTGATTTTAGCCCATGCCTAGCTAAGCTTGGCCTTGCAGCAATTCATCCCCCTGGGTGTTCCCCCTGAATGGAGATGATGAGAAAAGTGCTGCGGTAAGAAGTTTACCTCTAACCTTAGGCCAGTCAGGACTACAGCAGAGAGACAGACAGAGAGAGACAGCACACTGCAACAAGGATAGTTACATAACAACAAGAGAGGGAACGAGGCGATTAAGGTTTACCCTGCAGCATGCAAAGATGTCCATCTTTTTTTTTTTTTTTTCCAACCAGGAGTCTGGTTATTTCCCTACATTATTAACTTTCTAACGTCCTTGCTAACTTTATTTGGCTTAGGCTTCCACTGTTGTCCTTTATCTGTCTCATATATGCAGACTTATAGCTTAATCGCTGCACCATTGCATCACCTGTCCTATAAGCTGTGCAGGAGGAGCGAAAGAGGGAACCTGAGAATGAAGGGGACGATAAGCTGTCCTAAAATAACCCCAGCTGCTGGCTAACTTCCATAAGACAACATTAAAAAGTCAATGAGCTACTGTCATTCACCACTGATGTAAATATCTTTTACGATTTTTTAAAAACATAAATTTATGCGACACCCAAGTCAAATTAAAACACAATCCACATCACTGACACACACTGAGACATACAACATGCCATTAAGGGGTTTCATTATGGGGGACACACATAATCAACTTTAATAGCAAGACAACAACCCAGAGAGGAACAAGGAGATGAGACAGAGAAAGAGAAAGAGAAAGAGAAAGAAAGAGGAGACATAAACCATGAGGTGAGGACCCGATTGAATTATTGATCTGGCTGGGAAAGGAGAGATAGATGCACAGTGTCATGTTCAGACGACAAGGGGAGGGGGGAGGGTGTCAAGAAATCAAATGAATAGAGGATATGAGGACAGATAAAGAGAGCGGTGGGGGGATGGGGGTTTAGGGAGTTTCCCTTTCGGTGCAAGGACATCTTAAGTTTCACAACAAAGTCCTCTGAGAGGAAGAGACCAAGGCAACGCTGAAAACAAAAGCCAGAGATCATTGACAGAAAGACTGCTGCTGCTGTGACGTTTGCATTTTTGGCAATCTGCGATGTAATTTATTTTCAGGCTAATGAAATGGAATGTAACGCTGATACCTGTCATGAAATCTGTTGGGTCTTTTACCAGATCTGCTGGTGCTGGAACACCCTGGCCTCCATTAAATCAACTACAGGCCTCAGGGTTATCTACATGAACTTTCAAGAGACAGTAGAAAACTCTCATCTTTGGCTTATGCACCAAAAAGTATAAAAGGCACAAATCACTTTGGTTAATTGTGTCATTTTTCCATAAGGTTTATATTGTTAAATTCCTCTGCAACCTAAACTTGTTGTGTGCAGATGCAGATGACCTTTCTTTGGAACTGTACCATGCAGTCCATTTTAATCCTTGTGACAGGTACAAAAAAGTATCCAAAGCAGCAGGTTTTCCTTGACGTGGGGACGTGCTGACAGAAAGTCGGATCTGTTGAGGCAGCAGCTGTGCTCTGACGTCCCTGATGGCTGACACCATGCATGGTTACGTGGCTGTCACACAGCTTTCCTCTGAGCCTCGCACCATCAGGTGAGTGATGGACAAGCCAGCTTAGCCTTTAAATCTTTTCATGCTCACACACTAAATGACAGTACGTGCCAGTTATGCTTTGCTGCTTGCGTGTTTGCTGTCCTGTCTGTCTGCTGGGGTGGAGTGAAGCTACACCCCAGCAGACAGACATACATTCCCTGGATATGCTGTGTAAAAGTGGGGTGTAATACGTGGTTAATAAACCGCGGCGGCTGTAAAATTAAGCCAAAGTGCCAAAAACTGCAGTTCCTTGAACAGCCACTTGAGGCTGGCTGCAAAACGAGTCAATCTCCATAAGCTACAATAATAAAAGGCCTTCACAGCAGAAATAAACATGTTTACAGCCTGGTACAATTTTGGTCTCTCGAGTCAATTCCCTCATTTGCGACAACTGTGATACCAGTGGTTTTCATATAACTCACCCAAAAAAGCACATTTCACAATAGTTTCCAAATGAACTATTGCTTTAAGCAACATCCACTTTTTCCATGAGGTAACTAAGTGAACACAAGTTAGCAATGTTTGCTGAATTGAATGAAATCTCTATGACTCACACATGTTTGAGTTTTTATGCAACCGTGATTTAGTCAAAAAAAAAAACCTCATAGCAGACATAGTTTATTAAAATGTCACATAGTTTATATGGAAACTTACCAGGAAGTCTATACCACACTCTATTGTGAATCCTGTCTCACAGTTTAAAAAAGGGAAATCGGGGCAATGCTAGGAGATAACAGCAGATAACAAATCCCATGAGACTTTAGGGTTTCACCTCCTATACAAACCTGAGAACAGGAACAGTAAATCAAGTACAATAGCTGCATAAAGGAAAATACGGGTGTACTTCTAACAGTGTGTGCACAGCGATGCTGTTCTATACAGAAAGTATAGATGGTGTTTGCTTCACCATCAAGATGAAACCGAGTGTTACAACTGCCACAGGTGATTACTTTACAGGACCAGATTTGTAGACTCAAAGAGACAAAAAAAGGGGTCAAAGGCTGAAGTGCTACAGGTCTATGTAGAGTCCTCCATCAAAAAACGACTATACAGCATTACAAAGGGCAGGAATAAAGAGCACTCATGTTACTTTGAAACTGAGTAAACCACAGAGACCGGGCGTGGTAACTCAACACTTTGTTTTATTGCTTAATATCTCTGTGTTGTTATCTTTTTCTTTCTAAACTCTCTTCAGTTATTGATATCTATCATATTTTCAGTTAGTCCTGCCCTCATATCTGTATCTCCTTCTTCTCCTACCCTCCCCATGCCTCCCTTTTTGTGTTTCCCCAGGTCAGTTTCTCTGTAACATCAGTAGCGTGAGTGAGCCGATGTAGGCTTGCATGCAGTCACATCAGAGAGATACATGGACTGTAGCCTTTTGGGCTTGGCTTGGTTTTTAGCCCTGACAACATTTAACCACATGGTGTGCGTGTGTGTGGCGTTTTTATAGGCGAACGTGACCTGGATATAAACGCTAGTTTCAGTAATCACCCTCCATGCCACTTTCTCTCGTTTCTTCTCCTTGTCCTAACTCTCTCGTTATGAATCTGTTTTATTTCATCTCTCTCACCTTCTTTCTGCGGTGTGGCAGTTTCTTCATCCCCTCCCTCCTTGTCGGCAGAGCAGCGGTACCCCTTCTTCTTCAGGATGTTGCAGATGAGGATACCCAACAGGCCCATCACGCAGAACACAGGCACCAAAGCAAACACAGCATACTCTGCTGTCTTCTCCTCAGCGCTGCGCACCACTGTGCCATTGACAGGCCCTCCTGCGCCGATGGATGGACCTTTACCCACTGTGCGCACCGTTCTGACATGCAAAGATGCTGAGGAAAAGGAGGAGAAACAAGAGAGCAGAATGTAAGAGCAGAAACACAGCGTTATCTCCATAAAGAATACATGATGATTCAATGATGGACAAGCAGCATGTCATTTTTTATTTATTTTCAAGACACACGCTGCAGCATCACGCTTACTTTTCACGCAGGGATTGTGGGTGGAAACTTCCCCTGTGGCAGTGGAGTGAAACCTGCAAATGGAAAAAAAGAAAGAGGGACATAATTAGAGAGATGGACAGAAAAAAAAGAAAAAACGTGGGAGACCATTTTACAATGAAAGAATGAATCAGCGGTTTCAGCCTGTGGCATATTTTGCTTGATGTTTCCTGCCCATTGTGGTGAATGACATAGTGCATGTGTGTGTGTGTGCTGGTTTTCTTGTTTTCTCTACTCAGAGAAAATGAGGCGGATTAATTTAGAACAAATAAAAGTTTACAAGGTACATGTTCAGGCAAAGCACTTTGAATGTCAGTTTCATTCAGCAGCGGGTGGATTAACAAGCAGTCAGGTAGGTTGATGGCATACAAAGACAAACATACAAACTGGGAGACAGAATAGAAGTCCATACCCAGGAAGACAGACTCCACAGACAGCATCAGAGGTCACATTGCCAGGGGTTGCAACCTCACGGCCGAGGATCTTACAGGAGGCGTGTGGACGGCAAAGTTCAGTGTCGAGTGTGTCTGAAAAGCTTCCAGCTGGGCACGGTCTGCACTGAACTTCCTCTGTTGGACTTTGGATCTGCCCACACGCCTGGCAAGAAAGAAGAAATTTCTAAACTGAGAAAAGAGGCTAAAAAAGAGGCTGCAAAAAAGAAAAAAAGCATCTCTCTGGTCCTGACAAAGGTTTAATTATAAACACTTACAAATCTCTGTGTTCACTGGGATTAAAACAATGATATCTTCTTTATAATTTCACATTAACAGCTTCATAAATGGTCGTTTTGTCGTATCATTAACAGTGTGTGATCTACAACAACTTCATAAATACAGCCTGCAACATAAGAGAAATATGAAGCAAGTATAATATATACATGCTTGCATCATTACTGACTTTATTATGGAAGCAAATAACTTTATGTTGAGTGATGACCCTAAACAGAAATCAAAATGTTAGAGATAAACTCTCTGGCTAGGGGCTTTCTTGTTCCCTGCCAGGTATTTGGCTGTAGACTGTCCTATGTTTATTTAAGCCCTACATTATTCAGAGTAAAGAGAAATGCACTCAACTGAAACAAGTACATTTAAACCAGGCAGAAAGTGAAGGATAATTAAAGGAACATGGGGTGAAAGTTTGAGTCTTAGGGGACAAAACATTAATTAGAAAGAACACAAAAGCACTTAACAACAGATATTATAAAAGCAGAGATGTAATGTACTAAAAATGTCCCTCAAGGCTCATTTTATTTGAGTTTATAGTCTCACCTTGGAAGGCTCTTGGCCAGCAGGGCATTGCAGACACACACAACCTTCCCCCCACCGACACTGCACCGCTGCAGTCCCACCACAGCCAAGCACCTAAAAGACACACAAGCTCAGTCAGTGGAGGTTTGCAGTAAAACTGAGAGCACACACTTAAAAGTAAATCACGATGTACATACCACCCGGTCTGAACACAAACACATGTATTTACCGTGAGAAGGACAAGAGCTGAGCAGCAAAGGTGGTTCCTCATCTTCTTCAATGTATTCTTCTATGTACATATGATCTGACGGAGAGAGGAGACAGAACGAGGTCAGAAAAAGGGTTCATCATAGTTTAAAACGTGGTCAGGTTCACGTATGTTTTAAAGTACATAATAAAAATCGAGCTCAGTCAACACAGCTGTTCCTTTTTTGCACAATTTCTTATCAAGTGCTAAGAAACTTTGTCCACTTCTATATTGATGTGACATTACAAGACAAAAGTTTTCATTCTGTCACAGACACACACACACATACAGCACATAAGCACGCACACTCACACAAAGCCATTCACGTGGCGAAAAAAACACCTGAGTCACTTTTGTGACTTATCCAGAGAGCAGTGACACGGGTGACAGGGAGGTAAGGAGCAGTTGTAAAGGCCGTAAATAACATTTAACATGAATCAGGTTCTTTTTATGGATGAACTGAATGAACCAGGGCTCTTTCCGTGGCTATTTTTGTGCCGTAGGCACTCGCACACACACACTTAAAGCAATTATTCATGCCGCAACATATTAATTTGCCAACACATGCTGACTTTCTCTTGCCATTAGCCAACTCTGACCCTGACATTTAGGTTAGTAAAGTTAGAAAAACAAAGAGTTTTTAGGATAGGCTATTGGAAATATGAAATAAAAGCTCAACCAATCCGGACAATCTACACTGATGGATCATGTGTGCCTCAAGGTACAATATTGTGTTACGACAAAACAGTGTTGTCATTTCTAAAGTTAGCTTTTAGCAGTCGGAAAATATTTAACAACAGCTTATTTAAAATACGTCCTACAATGCACACCAACACACATACATATTCATCGGCACACAGAACAACTGGTTGGCAAGGCATTTATAACTGCCCTTTACTGATGTTTCTATATAACTTCATGGACTTCAGAATCCATTGATTGCATTCTGACACAAGTGTTCCCTGCTTAATGTAAAATACATAAATCACATTGTATAAGCATGATTTTGGAAACATGGAAAAGTCCATCCAGTAAGCAGAGAATTAGGGTTTGATCCCTGTGACAGCAGATATGCTTCACAAATAAAGCAAATTCCTACTAGCTCTTCTGAATTTTTCATTTTTTTGTTATCAAGATCTCCAGATCTTCTTGACTCACTTCACTGAACAGGTCTACAGTGTATTGTATCAACTGCACCCAAGAATAAATTAGAGAAATAAATGAATTTCCAACTATCTAGTCAAACTATAACACTACAGCACTCTGGTAATCAAGCAACTGATGAATATAATAAAAAAGTTGCAAGAATCTTGCAGTGCACTGTGGCTTTGTAGCCACAATTACAGGTCTGTGGGTTCAAACGGGACCAGTGTTATCAAGGGGAACCTCGATCTGTCAGCACACAGCAGCTTATTTATGGTGGATACTTTAAAAATTATAGACGTGACAGATTCCTACAACATAAAAAACCTGCCTGACTCCAGTCCTCATGAATATAATCACACCAGATAGTAAAGTTTGACAGCTCAGTGTTGCAGTGTCTACTCTGTACTTTTGACCCAGGAGGAGAGAGTGTAACTGACAGTCTGGTTGGTCCCAAATGTTGCTTGTTAAACAACAGCCACTGACCAAAGCAAAAACATGACCAAAAACACGAGAGGCATTTGGAATATGTCAAAATAAGAGAGGAGAAAGAACAGAATAAATATGAGAAGGGCAGAAGTAAAGATGGGAGCAGAAAGTAAAGTCTTTCACCATCTTTATGGTTAAAGATGGTGAAAGAAAGAGAGAGGGTAAGACAGAACAAGAACATGGGAGAGAGAGGAGAGAGACAGCATACTTACCCCAGACTTGCAGCTGACTGACACAGTTGCCGTGGCAACTCGGCGAGGATGCTGCGTATGCTGCTACAAATGCTGAGTCAGGACCAAACTCAAATGAGCTCTAGCTTTCTTACATGCGTCAAAAACGACGCAAACACTTCATGAAAGTCAGATTTGGTGCTTCTTGAACAAGTACACTCAAAAGTGACCACTGCACTTCACAACAAGAAAATTTAAAACTGAAAATCTGAAATTCTATAAAGATCTAACTGTGAGACAGAGTTGACAGTAAAATGCAACTCGAGAAATTAAAGAAGTGACACAAAACTCAGACAAGTCTGTGTGGCTGAATGGAGAATTCAGTGTACCTGCCTGCGTCTTATACAGTCACTCTGACCACAGACACACCCCTGACGTCCTTAGCACATGCCCCTTCTATCACAGTTAAAACAGTGTGTGTGTGTGTGTATGTGAGTGTGTGTGTGTGTGTGTGCGCGTGCGTGCGTGTGTGTGTGTGTGTGTGTGCGTGCGTGAGGGGTGAGGCCACTTTAATGCACCATCTTCACCTTTGACCACGCAGCAAAACATAATGTTTTAAACATTAGTTAGAAAGCAAACCAACACTTCTTCCCCACTCAAACCCATTCATTCTCTTTCTGTGTGTGGTCAGCTCACACACACACACACACACACACACACAAAGACTGATACAGCATGTCCGTAGTGCAGGGGTAAAATCTACTTTTCTACTTTTCTGTGTCTTTTTCCCCTCCATTATATCTCAGCAGTAAATTTTAGATTTTTTCATCACTACAATTATCTTACAACATTACTTACTTTACTTTTTAATTTTGACAATCTTTCAAACCCTTTCTGTTTACTGAAAATGCTGTATCTTGAAATGTGATTTTGATTTATAAACTGATTAGGATTAGCTGGAAACTGCATCAGAACAGGGCTGATTTCTGACCTCATTAAAAGTTGACTTTTTAGAGATATGCGAGTCTCAAAGCACAGCGAAGCTACAAACATGTGATGATCTTACAGATTTGATGCATTTGCAGATTAAACTACCCTACTAGTACATGTGCAGGAAATGTTTGGTGATGGCATGCCTTAACAAGATCTTGTACACATGATGTGTGTATACAGGTTACACACACGCACAGACACATATGTAGACACACATCTGGATGCCAATGCCATAACATCCAGCCAACACCAAGCTGTGCCTTATACAAACAAGAAAATAAAAAATGTAACGAGTTTATGATTTTGGTCCGGCAAGGCCCTCATGCCAATGAGAGGCTGCTGAGGCATAATTTCAGGGAGGAAGAGAAAGATAAAGCGAGGACGGAAAAACCACTAGTTTGAAAAAACAACACAGGGCTGAAGGGCCGATAGTGCTGCAGAGGAAGAGAAGAGGGAGGGATGGAAAGAGGAGAAAGTGGCAAGGAGTGAGATTGCTAAAACTTCAGCCTGATAGCATGATATATATAGAAGCATTTGTTAAAATGCCATTCAGACCAGAGCAAGAGGCTAATTACAAGTCACACACGTGCTCATAGATATACACTTATACACACATGCAAACATGCATCCACCCACATACACACACACACACACATAGCTGAAGAAAAAAAAAACTATCAATAAAACGACAATGATAGAGAGAGCAAAACAGAAATGGGACCTATAATTAAATACTCTTTTTTGGAGAGTGTCAAGTAACAAATTGGACCTGGTTAGAGAGGTTGAGGAATGTTTGGTTTTCCACAGAGGACCTCACTTGACCTCCAGAAGTGCAGCCACCGAAACGGCTGAACTTAAAGTCCGGCATAGTGAGGTGAAACTGATCGTGTAATGACTGCATGTAATCCGAAATCATCATTATACAGCAGCAGAAAGGATCTCACATACTTAACGTTAAAACAGTTCTGTCTTCACCAAAAGTTATTTTTCCATTATGTACCATTAAAAAAAATCTTTATTAAAGTAAAGTCCTTACTGTTCAATGATATATGGTTAAAGAAAATTCATTCGGGTTACAGTGGAGTTTCTCAGTGTCCACAGGTTAAGAGCCGGAAGTGTACGAAAAAGCCACACAAGCAGTGAAAATGTGCTTGAAATACAAAGTGCATGTGAAAGCATGTCCAAAACGGATGTTCAAAACATGCCAGCTCCCTGACCGCTGCCTTCAGAAGTCAACCGTTCACAGCCAGGCAATCCAAGCCAGCACTGTCTGCATGTGAGGCATTTACATTTAAATCCAGTTTGTCTGAGTTTTTTTTTTTACCCACAAAACCCACAACAAAAGTGACCGCCACACGTGGAACTTCCACTGGACCTACAGGCACAAGATTGCCGTTGCGTCCAAGCGTGGCCTTGTCTGCCTTCAAACACCCTTTCTTCTCGTCCAGCAGTGTGTCCATGACAAAGTGCTACTCAGATCTACAGGAGTGTACAATTCTCCAACATCACTTGAAGGAAAAGTTCAACAGTTCAACATTTTGGGTGGTTGATACCACTCTCATTTCTGCTTGAATGTGGAGATGAACCCAGCAGCCAGTTAGCTTTACTTGGCATAAAGACTTGAAACAGGAGGAAACAGCAACAGGAGATGAATTCTTCCAAACCTAACAAAGTCAACTTATCAGCTCCTCCAAAGCACAAATAAAATACCCCCCCCCCCCCATAAAATCACCAAAAACCTTTTAAACCAGATTCAAGCTATAGGGTTAAATGATTAGCTTTATAGGTGCTGGTAGTTGGCTTGTATCACCTGTTTTCCAACTGTTCCCCCAGTCTAAGCCAATAGGCTGCCGGTTGTAGCTTTATATTTAACAGACACACACAAGAGTGGTATCGACCTTTACATTCAACTCTTATTTGGAAGAAAAAAAAGTGCGTTCCCAAAATGTCAAACTTAAAAAATCCCTGTTCTCCTCCACCTTTATTCCCTCGGTTCACCACAGCTAACAGCAGCATTGTTTACTTTTACTTTATCATGCTGACCTGCAGAGTTTACCTTTCTAATTCAGTCATTCCTCTGAACACTGATATTTATCGAGTTCTCAGTGATACTGTTTCCTTGTCAGGAAGATTGGAGTTCTTTGTCTGCTTGCTGTAACTTTTGTGTCTCACATCCACAAGCTCTTTCTGATCTCACTAGACTTGCGTCTTCAGCTATTGAGCTGTCAATCCTGTAATTGCATTTTATTGTTTGCATGTTTCCTTTTTCATAACCGGCCTTGCTTCATGCCTGTTGCAGCCATGTGCTTTGGTTTGGAGGCTGGAGTCCGATGGATTTGTGGGTAGAGGGAGAAGTAAAAAAAGAAAGTAAGAAAGAAAGAGGGAAAGAGAAGAAGAGCAGAGGGAGAACAGGATATAACAGGAAATTAACACCTCTCAGAATATCCCATTGTACACAATAAAGAAGTCAAGACACACCACCAACACCCACCATGCATTCATCATTTTATGCCAATTGACGAAAACAACAGGATAAAAAATTCAAAAACACCTCAAAGGAAAAGGGAGAAGAGCGTGATGACTTTCCCAAACAGTAAAACAGTAATTACACGAAAGCCTCTGTGCTGTTGTTGGACACATTCAAATAACAAGTCGCGACAACATGAGATGACCAGTCACGTTTTCTGTTTTGTTCACGAGGGCCTAAAAATAGCAATAATAAAGAAGTAATGGCAAAGTCATGTCAAAAACATGGACATTATTCTATTCTGTGGTGGTTTTTGGGGCGAGGACCAAAGAGCTTTTTCTGGCTCCTTGATGTCATGCAGCAGCTGATCTGAGAAATCCTTCTGGATGAAGCTGTGAAGGAAGGAAGGAACCACAAAAGAGGAAACACAAGAATGAGTGGAACTCCTCGCCTTTCAGCGTGAGGTGACCGAGCAGCAGGAGACATCAAGGGTAAAGCGGGGTCACGTTACTGGCTTCCAAACAATGAGCCATGACGGTCGAGAACAGGATTTTGGTTAGACACAAGCAAACTCTACAATGATATTATTTTTAATGCCACAGTGTATTTTAGTGTCAAGTATACAGACACAAAAAAACAGCCAGTCATGCTTACACATCTGCCATACCTCTATAAACAACTACAGATCATAACCAAGGCAAACAATGAGTCAACGGCTTTATTGATTGGTTAGGGCTTAAAACAGGATTCTCGTATTGACTCCTGTTATTGAGAGGTCTGGTTTGTTTTACAACATTTGAGAGACCTCAGACTGAAACTGACACATTGTTGTTATATTTTCGTGGATTTTCACATTGATTCAAATGCTATCTGTGCATTTCCATTGCAGTTCAAGGAAAACTTCCATAAAATAACATTTTAGTGCATGTTAGACTGTGAGCTCAACACTAGACTAAACTGATGAAAGCTTAAAAGCAGTGGTTCCCAACTGGTGGCTTACTGTCAACAAGTTTTCTTTCATTTCAAAGGGGAACTGCAGATCAAGTAGCAGGTGTAATGTCTGCTAGTAGGTAACTAGTAGCTAGTAGGGCGGCTGTGGCTCAGGAGCTAGAGCTGGTCGTCCACTGGTTAGTGATTAAAGGTTTGATCCCCGGCTCCTCCAGTCTGCATGTCGATGTGTCCTTGGGCAAGATACTGAACCCAAAATTGCTCTGTGTGTGAATGCGTGTGTGAAACTGATGAGCAGTTGGCACCCAATGCCATCAGTGTGTGAATGTATGTAGTGTAAAAGCGCTTTGAGTGGTCAGAAGACTCGAAAGGTGATATAAAAGTACAGTCCATTTACCATTAAGTAGAAAACACAAAACAACATGACCTATGAAATTTGGTTTTGCTTATTTTTAAACAGAAATTGGTATGTTTTGCTATAATTGGGACACCATGTTGTAAATAATCCTGACTTGGTTCAAATTGGAGCTGCCAGCATTTTTAATGTCACTGGGTTTTAGAATTTTGCCCATTCTTATTGCAGTCCCAAAATTTCAGGCACAATTTCACTTTGTGAAACACTAGAAATGTGGGCCCGGAGAAAGCTTCTCTATTTAAAGTCTCTTCTGATACAACAGGGAAGTTCAAACGCAGATGTTTTATGTAAATAAAGAACGTGTACATAGCTCATACTGTATCTGGTGGCTAGGGTCCAACCTCTTCGGTCTCTGTAAGCTTAACAGTAATAAACTTCTCCACAGTGACGCCTGGCATTTGAGGTTATAGGTGGATGCTGGGGCTTATAAAATTCTATGTTTAGCAGCGGCAGCAGCAGCAGTAACTTAACAGTGAAGCTGCAGTACAGGCATTATGCAGGACACATTGACAGCTTCAGTATGCTGCCATATTTCAAAAAGTCTGCTGCAAAGTGAATACGCCAGCTCATCAAAACACGACCATAACCTTTCCTGAACCTTGATGAAGTTACTCACTTAAGCAAAGTAGTAAGGTTTGTTGATGGGTCATTGTATGTTAGATGGAGCTCTGTTCTGCTCATAATTACCAAACTGACCTATTAAAATCTCCTCCAGCTTTATTTTGACCAGGTCCAGTAGATTTCCCTTCATTGTTCGAAAAGCCACACAAAAGTAAACACCATCAACCTGCTGTGTCCTTTGACTGCCATGAATAATGATGAACGTTCACAATTGCCTTTTTATAACCAACTATCCGGGTTAATTTGCATTTGCTCTGCAGGTGCAGCAATACATCAGAGAAGGATAGAGCAGCTCAAAGGATTATTTTGTCCTCTACAGCAGCGGTCCCCAACCACCGGGTTGCGGACTGGTACCAGGCCATGGGTCATTTGCTACCGGGCCATGCAGACAGAATTTATCAAAAAAATATATTTTATTGATAATCAGAGTCTGTCAAGCCCACAAGCAAAAATTAGTAGAAAACGTCTTTGGGCAAAAAAAAATCATGGAGTAGAGTGGACATAAGGAACACACTTCAGGTGTCATAGTCTCCCTGGATGGGACCAGCTCATTGCTGAAAAAACAAGCTATGGGCTCACACTAATTCAGCGTAATGGTGAGTTGTATTTTTTATGCACTTTATTTATTAATTTATTTTGGTTGAATACTTTTATTTCGTCACACAGTCAGGAAATTTTCATGTGGCAGTAACCATATACTCTATAATGCTGAGATATATACTCCCTTTAGCCTTGATCCAGGTTAAAACAGAGTAATGCACATGTTGCATGCTGGTGGAGCTTGATTAAAACCTTCAGTGCTTCACAAATGGCTGATGAAACCCTCTGGCTTTTCAAAAGCACTTCATAAGACGTGGATTTCCCTCTTCGTCATGAGACAGAAAGGCTTGACAAAAGAAGTAATCCACCAAGTTCCCATGCCGATAATGGCCACCTATTAAGCCCATTGGGTCACGTAGCGTGTCCAGCCTTGGGGAACACCTCGTTGTGATGCACATGAGAATTATCTTACGGCCCGCGGAGTGAAATACAATAGAAAAGAACTGAGCTGGCAAAAAAAAAGGTTTAAGGTAATTACACTCTATTATCCATCAGACATTTCGTGGACCAAGAGATAATGTGCATGTGCATGACAACGACGTGATTGGGACAACCATACCCTCTGTTTGACTTAATGGAGGTGCCCATTATCGGCAAATGAAAGGCTGATTTACGCCAACACTTTCTACGTTAGTGCTTAGACAATGTCTCATTATGGGGAGCGTGTCTGAAAACTGGGCAGGTGTCAACTCTTCGCACACGTCGGCAGATGCGTTTCTCTCACTGGCTCTTTGTGTCCGTCATGCCTCCTCTCTGTCCTTGGGTTGACGTGATGTCAGTCGTAATGTTTTCCAGGGAAATGTACACCAACAGAAACTAAGCGGGCCTCTCTTGTGTCCATGCAACACACTGTCTGTCAGACATCACCAAGTTGGAACGAGAGAGGTTGAATTGACCAGAGAGACTGGAGGAAGTGACAGACGGAATAAGGTCTTCAGCTTGTTTACAGCTCCGTGATACGGCCAGAGTAATATCACTGCAGCAACTGGAGATCCACAATGCAGCAGGGTGGCGGTACACTGGCCTAATTTCCTACATATGCGTACAAAGTAAACTCTGGCGGTACAACAATCATGTTTTCCATTTATTCATTAGATGCCACATCTGTAAGAAAAAATACATTAGGCTCACTAAAATAGTTTTCCAACCGCAATGTCCACCCTTCTACCCTCCTCTAAAGTCAAATTACATAAGTAAGAGACATAAAAGGCTGAATTTGAATTTCACGACCCATCAAAGGTGTTTTCTAGGCGTCTTATTTTTCACAGATTTTTTAGTTAACTTCAAACGTGTTTAAAACCCTTTTCATTTATTTAGATTTTAACGTCTGCCTCAGTATAAGGCAAAATTCTAAAAAAAGATGTTTTTCCCCACAAAAGGACACTTGGCTATTACTTTAACCCACCAGAAGCCAACCACAAACCAATTCTGGCTACAAAACAACCTAAAATAATCCAAGGTCTGCTTGATTTTTTTTATTTTTTTATTTTTATTTACAGGGTGACAAAAGCAGAACATGGCGTCAACAATCCAAGTTGTGAAGATATGTGCGAGGGTACATGTTTTTGTCTGGTATTTTCCCTTACGTCACCAGCATCATTAACAGAGGATATAAATCAACTCCTTATGTACCCAACGTCTTAAACTATGATTCACAGTCTATGGACACATACCAGACCTACACAAAAGCCAAAACACACGCATGCTATAATAAACCAATTCCCATTCCCACACACAAACACATGTATTCTGTGGAAAAACAACATTTCCAACAAATTATCTCTATTTGTCGAACAAATACAGAGGATTTAGCTAATTACTGTTTTAGTCAGTGGAAAAATCTACTAGTGTTTCACAAGCTGAGCTCAGGTGGCAAAAAAACAAGGATTTTGTTGTTCGTCTGTTCAGATTTTAGGTATTCATAAAACTGCTGCTACAACATTTTGGATGAAATGGTGAGTACTGTAAGAGCTGTTTGATGTGAGGTTAAATTGCAGATCTTCTCATTGTCTCCCGTGTTACCTATTTCAACTTTGCAGGGAGCTGAAAAGTTAGACATTATGTGAAAGAGAGAAAGATAGATAATTTGCTCTTTTGGCAGAAATGTACATAAGGAGGCAGTAGCAGGTTAGTGTTGCCGAGCATAAAGGCTCAGAGGAAACAGGTAATTTCTGTACAAAAGCAACAAGGTTCTCGCTAAACGCTAACCTTAGTCCTAACAGTCATTGCAATTGCTGACATTTATCCTATGATTGCCCGCAACCTGTTCAAGGAGATCTTTGTGGGGTTGCAAGATACAGGTACAAGAGGGTGGAAACAAAGGTGGACAAGCTAATGAAGAGGAGCCCAAAACAGATTCTCAGCCTATTATTAGGAAGTCACTGCACTCTGCAGAGAAATAACATGATTATTGTAAAGATTTAAAAAGTGACGTTTTAATAAGTGAGCTTGAGAGTTGCTGCTAGCTACATTTTGTGACTTGACAGAGCAGTTGTCTCCTTTTCATTCTGTCTTTGTGCTAAGCTAAGCATCTCCTGGCTCCAGATTGTCTACAGATTCAAGAGTGCTATCAATCTGCTTGTCCAACAAGAATTGTATTTACCAAAAAGTCAAGTTACTACATAACAAATGGCTGGGTCAGTGGGTCCCTGTTTGGAGAAGAGGAGGCCAGAGTGAGTGAACACTGTGAATCATAGCCAGACCTCTGGGAATGTTAAACAAATCCATATGTGTACTGTGTGCACTGTAATCATTTGCACATATGTGAAAGCTCATAAATTTCGATGGACGAGGGAGAAAAAGAAAGATTTAAATAATATCAGCTGATAAGAAAGAAAATCGTGATTTTGCAAAGCTGTAGTTTGCCCCCCATCACGAGAAAACCCAACCACAGACATGCACCCTCGACATCCACATGTATTTATGGATCTAAATATGTTGTGTTTTGAGTTGTATTCAATAACTCTATAAAAGTGCTGCTGCAGACGAGAGGTTCAAGTTCCTGCTTTGTTGGCTACATCGTCATTACTCAGCGGTTGTTTTGAAACGGGGCATGTCTGTAGCACTCCTCACATGAGGGATTATGTGGATCCTCTCCAAAACATGACACACACACACACACAAGCACACACGCACACACACACACACACACACACACACACACTCACTTGTGCCTCGTCACAAAGGATCGACCTGGACATGCTGGTGTGTGATTTGCTCTGGCAACTAAAAGCCGGCGATTGGTTACTGGCGCGTTCAGCCTAGCAGATTGTGGTTGCCTTGCAGATTCGTCTTTCCGCCCCCAGATCTGGCCTTTGGGGTAGCAAAACGTCTGCAGCCGCTTTTTCCCCTTTTCTTGAAGCTTATTTTTAATACTGTGTCATTATAACAGTACACAGCAGGGAGTAACGGGGCAGATGGAAGAGACAGAAGGGGGAAAGGTCATGAACTTGGGCGAAACAGGGCAAGATTACTGGTGTCTGCTTTTGTCCCTTGTAAATTTATTAAATCTCATGAAATGTCACTGAGCAACCATTCAAGGTATGAACCACAGTACAGATACAGCATTGTCAGTTTAATCTAGAAGCAGTGGTGGAAAAATTCACAACATTATCTTAGGTAAAAGTTGCAACACCATTCTATAAAAGTACTCAAAACTCGAGTACTTCAGTACGAACTACTTGTGTAGCTTGGAGCTTATTTAAAGAGTTGTTGGGGTAGTTTCATCAATAAATTAATCGAATGGAGTACAAAGTACATTTGATAGTGGATTCATTATTTAAGTCATAAATAAGTCATAAAGTATTCTCTGAGTGAGAGTAAATTGCAGTGTTGCAGTACTTGAAATCACTCTTGGTTTCGAGACATGTCTACTTTTTGAAGATCTCGTCTCAGAATCAACCACCTTTTTATCTAGACTTGTCTTGGTCTTGAACGAAGAGAGACTGGTCAAGACCACAACTGTGAGGAACAGCATCTAAAAGAAAACACGCAGTATTCTGCGATGCAATGCTTACTGAGATGGCTGGGATCACGCTTCACCTACAGTATGTAATTTGGAACAATATCAGCTACAGATTAGATACCTAAGTAGGCTATATACTGTCTGGTCATGGTCTCGACTCAATCTTGCCTGTCTTGGTCTCAACCCCTCAAAATCTTTGTCTTGTCTTAGTCTTGAAACACTTGGGCCTCGATTAAGGTGACTACAACATTGGTAAATTGAGTATCCTTAGTTTTTGATCTGTCAGACAAAACAAATAAAACAAAGCTTTAAGCAATGGTGAATGACATTGTTGGCAACATTTAACAGACTAAATATACAACTAATTGTCAGATTAATTGCTAATAAAAATAAATGTAAACTTGAGTAAATGTACTTAGTTACTTTCCAGCACTTTCTATCATGTATTGATCATTTCTGAAGTGTACAGTAGTTTATTCCCAGGCAAACAGTGATTTATCACATGTGCATAGTTTTTGTTGTCAAGGCGTTTCTTTCCTAGCAAAACACAATTCACAGGAAAATAATAGCAAGGGATAAAATATGACACCACAACGTGTCTGATCTTTGTAAACTTCCGCTACAAAAAAGCTGAGACATCCAGGAAGTGACTCTCTTCCACTTCCTTTTAAAAGAATGAACTCAACGGCCGGAAAGCCTCTCGAGTTTCACATGCAGTTTGCTCAGTTTACTGTAAAAATCATGAGAGTTCAGCCGGTGAGCAGGAAATAAGGTGATGAAGAATGAATTGTGCAAATGTTGGATACACTCTTAAGTGTCAGTCAGTGGGTGAGTGTGTTAGCGCACTTATGTTAACGTCTTTCCAGGTTTTTGTGTCAAGGTCCCCCTGTAATTATCCAATCCTCTACCAAGCTGTGTGTGCGGGGCGCTGAGCCAGCTTGGATCGGGGCCTGTGGCCGGTGCAGTGGGAATTTCTTTGGCATGGAGTTCCTGGCTGACATTGGGTCGGCATGGGGACAGAAGACCATCTGTCCATTCCCAACCACTCTGGTTGAACGGATGGACAGAGAGATGACAAGACCGGTGGCCGAATTAAAGCTGCTAGCTGTGTCTTTGACTTCCGCACTTAAATAGAGTTGCATCTGCCCGTTAAATCACACTGATAATCCTGACAAGTCAGTTTTTTGATTACGTTTAAGATGCAACATACACTCAAATAAAGTTGCAACATACACACTTGGATGTTCCTGCCATTGTCTCTCTTACTGTGTGTATCTGTCTTCAGTGAACAGTAAATGTTGGATGGGGTAGAGCATTAAATGAGGGTTAAATCTGACTCAGGATAAATCTAAACACACCACATCTTAATTAAAGCATTTCTGTGTGTGGTATAATTACAGATGTAAGCCCTATTGCAGTTAACTGCACGATATGATGGACAAAATATGACTTTCCACCAAAAAGAAACACATCTATAGCACACTAGACCCTACACACTCATTCTAATGATAATCAATCTGCACGCATATGCAATGACAAATTAAAATAAATTCAATCTTGTTTCATGTCCTATGTTCTGCTTCAGACAAGCTGCCACACACAAAAACTCTGAAGTGTAAAACAGTCAAAATGTGATAAAATATTGAATCCTTAAAGTCGCTTCTAACACGTTATTTTCCTCCCACAAATCTGTGGGATCATGCAAACTACCCTATGCAGCTATTTCCAAGTAAGACCAGTATACTTTTTGTGACTATAATGATACCACAGTTCTGTTTGGAGGAAATAAACTATAATCTTCTATCTAAAACTTTTTTTTTCCGGCTGAAACCTGGTCCAGCAGACGGCAGCCATGTTGAGGCAGAAGGGTTCACTTGCTGTTTCTCAGTGAGTGTGTGAACATGGAAAGACTTTCCATCTCCTCCCTGCTCCCCTCCAACTCCACTCTTGTGATGTAATGTGATAAGAACGTGTTTTTTTGTCAAGCCGAGATAGATTTTAATATCTCCCCAAAGCAATCATACTGTACATATCCAGACATATACACGTGTGCTCTTTACCACAAGAAGGAGTGAAAGTACTTGACGGGAAACAGGAAGCTTCTCATCAAACGGGTGACATCAAAGATTTAAAATGTCTTGAGAGGTCTATGTGGAATCCTCTGTGCCATTACGAGATGGCACTGATGGATTCACTTTGTAAATCCTGTAAAAAAATCATCGCTTAAAATGCCTGCATCGTGGTAAAATTAGGCACAAGCTGGTGAGGCTGTACATGGCCCTCTTCTGGTGGAAGTGTGTGTGCAAAGTTGTGTGTGAGAGAAAGCCTCTTATTGATACAAGCGTGCAGGAATTTGCTCTCGGACAATAGAAGCCCTCGGCCAGAAATGACAGTCTCATCTTGGCTCTTGTGTAAACGTGAGTATGTAGGGCGCCTGCCCTCGTTGCACAGTGTGGTCGGCTCATTACGCAGCTCTATATCCTGCTCAAACCACAGCAGTATGGTGTGATATGTGATGGTGATAAGCAAATGAGCAAAAAGAGAATAAATGTGCCAGAACCATATATTAATATTAACATTTTTACAGTGTCTTTTACAGATTTTTGTTGCGCTTAATCAAATCTAATATGCTTTGAACTGGACTTGACATGCCTCATTCACACCATAAATAATCTATTATGACGATATATTAAAGATGGGAATGAAGCAGAGCCTGTACTTGGACAATTCACTTCATTAAAAAAAGAAGAGGAGGATCATACTACGAGTGAGGTCATCACGTACCCCATGGCAGTGCGTCAAGCATGCGCTGACTCTGTCATTAGACAGCACGGCACACTGTGGATCTCATTGTTATTATAAGCTTGTTACATTTGCCAAATTACAGGTATTCAGTTGCCTGTGTGAGAATAAGCAGAATAATCCGTTAAATTACCAAAACCAGAGGTTTTTATGATGGATATTTACGCGGATATGCCACCTTAAACTTTTAGTCACTATACGAACATCACATCACAGGAAAAAACACCAAGTCTATACCTGGAAAGCTATAGCACATTTATAAAATGAACAACCACAAAGCGTACATAAACACAGATAAAAAACTTTAAAATATTTGTCTTGAGCCATTAACCCCATTGAAATAAACTACTTTTTATGTCCATCCAACAGTACATAGGTGTTTATATGTGCCATACGATGCCCCATAGGGCAGACACAGTCTTATTAACACATAACCGCCGTGCGTAAAAGTGGTCATGACGGTCGGACAGGCTTTGCGGAGAGAGAAGATCCACACGAGCCGGCAATGATTGACGAGACTAAACTACCGGCTTCAGCAGCCATTCAGACTCTTACTATAAGATAAAGAAAAAAAGTTGTCTGGCTTACCGGTTTGGTGAATAAATGGAGTTGAAATCAGTGTTCAGACACGAGCATCATCAGCTGTAGTGGACTGAGCTTAGCGGGTGTAATTAAAATCGGAGGAGTGATGAAAACCACAAAGCCGGTAAACGTGGTTCCCCCGCTCTCTGGCTCCTCTGTATGTGTGTATGTGTGTGTGTGTGAAAAAAAAAGACATAAACACTGAGCTGGCTCAGTGAGCTCACAGTGCGTCACCGATGCAAGCTGAAACTCCCATCAGTGTGTCTGTGTGTGTGTAAACCCCCTCTGTTGGTTGGTGTCTTTTCCCAGAAGGGGCTGCAGCTGCTATTGGTTTAAGTTTGTATAGATTATATGTCTCCTTAATATGAAATGAATAATTCTATGATTTAATAAAGACAAAATATTTAGATATAACCACAAGATTTGGAATAATATAAAACATTTTTAAACTCAATTTTTCATCCATTTTTACATCATTCCTGCTGTTTTTATTTCACATTATTATTTATTATATTTCCTAATGGTATTTTCATTCTCTGTCTGACGTCCACACGGTTTTATAGTCAACTATTCCTTTTATTTGGTCTGAATGAATCAAATGTTGTCAAAACCAGACTTACCTTTGTTCTGTTGGTGTTTCCAAAATATAATAAGAATCGATCTGGTGTACAAGCTTTTAGTTTATTGAAATAAAATAATTATTTGCCATTATCAGTGTCAGTGTTCAGTTTAACACATGTTACTGTGTGTGGAAAACTGCACTCCTGCACTACCAGCACAGCAGACATTGTACACTGTCTTAGTAGTAAAGGCACAGGTGTTACTAATAACATTAGCCTTGGCTGTGCTCTATTTAAGTGTCCCATTTAACTGTAGCAGTGTGAGCCAACATGCACAATACCAGGAGCCTGAATGGATCGTAGCCATCGTTCACACCTGTGTCCTGTCTTGTGAAAAAGGTCTATTGTTGTACACTGAAACTGCGTCCTCTCTAGAAAGAGTTGTCAAACTTTGAGTCCTGTGAGATCTAATTGGAAATGTAATTTTGTCTCTTGACTTATACATGTCATCACTAATGTGCATTTAATTGTTGAATTGTATCTGTGCAATATTCCCTGTAATCCCATACAGGTGCCGTTAGATTAAAAAAAAAGTCACTCCTGAATACAGGTTTCCAGGATTTTCCAGCCCAAGGATCAGGCTGCCAACCTGCTGCCAAGAATCAAATGTAAGAAAAAGAAGTATCACTAGAAAATGGCTTCAATAGGTAACACAAAACCAATTCCAAATGTGTTAATCTAACTTGTTAACTTTGTTTTAAACAACTTAATTCATTTGTCTGTTACAAGTTAAAGTAATTATTTTTAAGTTGGAACCAACAACCACCTCTTCATTCAGTGAAGATTACCATTTATTTTTAAAAGGGCCACTTGTAATTTGCGGCCACATGCTCCAAAAAACAAACAAACAGGGGGCAGCATTTCACCTCCTCTCAACCTTGATGCAATGACACTCGTGCGATGTAGTAACTATGAAGTAACAGCGAGTAAATTATAAAGCACTGAACCCAATTACGTTACAGCAGTGCAAACCCAAAATAAACAGATTTTGCAGTGATTTATTTTGGAATAAATGCATGAAAAGGATGCCAAATTAACTATGTCATGATAGCGATTTGTAAAAAGTCTGAATTCATACTACAATTTATAAAATGTTTATTTCCTGAATGGAGTTCAAAACACTCAGGGCTATGCCAACTTAGATCATAGTTAAAGTGAAGCTGAAATTTTTAAGAGTTTCCTCTAAATGTTGCATCAGAGATTAGTTCTTCTGATATTTAACTTTTTACATAATTCCATCTGTATTTTGTATACATGTATGTATTATAATAACCCCTGTGAAGCATTGGTGACCCCTAGTGGGGATCGTATCATAATCATAGAGCTCCGGATGCCCACAGATAGCTACAGTAACAAGAGTGGATGTCTGCACCTGCAGAGAGTGAAGATGAATCCACTTTTTAACATCAGAGCAGAATCCAACGTCACTCAGGAGGATTTATTCCACAAGACCCTCTGGCTCTGCTCCTGCTGTCTCTTGTACAGCTCCCTGGGGGCTCTGGGACCAGGAACCCCGGTCTCAGTAACTATCTAGCAGCAGCTCTGTCCCTCTGCCCTGCCTGGACGGACTGGATGCTACAATGACTCACTATCACCTCTCGAGGCGCAAGTCGTATTACAAGCATGGACTGAAGCAAAACATTTAGCACACTAATTTTAGTAAATATTTCTACAACACAATACATAATATCAAACCTCTTTACATTCTCTTGACAATGTTTAGGGTTTTAGGAGTTGATGTTTTGTTTTGTTTTACATTTTTGAGCTATAATTCTCATTCGTAACTTACATATTGACCTATATAATTCTTTGTGATGTTCTCTGAATAAAAAATAATTTTCCCACTGCATATGTAGGCTATTTTGAGGAAAATATTAACTCTTACAATCAACTATCTTTAAAGCAAAATGTGCAAAGAAACAGGTTTCCAGTGAGTACGTGTTGTGTTTGACACTTAGAGTTTTGCAAGATTAAAATGGAAATTACATTATTTTCTAATACACACGCATCATTATTGCAAATCTGTTAACAGTGAATGAAGGAGATTTCCACTGGCCCACGCTCTTCCGCTGGGATGAATCAGTGAGTCAGTGTGACTGAATGACTCAGTCATTCATGTCCGTCATAGATAAATCTCTGTGCTGCTGCCTCCCTTCTTCATCACACATATCTTCAGTGTGTAATGCATCATTTGAATACTGTGTGTGCGTGTTCCTGAGGGAAGGAGGGGCAACATTTGTATTTGTGTGTGTCCTGAATGGTCTGCATTCATACAGTTTTCCTCTATATACTGCTGGGCTATCATATCACAATACACTTCATTGTGGGTCAGTGGGTTAAAGTCAAATGAATAGTGGAGTAACACTGAAGCATGCTGGAAAAAACACACAGTGACGACTTTGTGTTGTGGTCAGCGCAGCTGTCTGCAGGAGGCGAGGAGAGCATCATAAGACATGAGTTGATTTTATTACTATTTATTTACTATCTATTCATTTATTGTTACTGTAAATGGTGGAGGGAGGAATCATCGGGGTCAGAGTGGTAGAAGACATGGGCACACATTTAATTAGTCTACAAAACAATTAACAACAAACCTACCTTTGCCTTTTTAGGGATCTTTAAAGACTTTTGCACCTAGTTTCCACCAAGTAAAAGATCTGAGGTTTTTTTTTTCCACTTGATGGATTGTGTAAATAATTGTGACTTCATGAGGATGTGATTCACAATGAGTTCTTGCAACAAGCAGTGACATGAGCTTGATTGAAGTGCTGAAAAAGGAAAGGTTGCAACAAGTAAATGTTATCGATTTAACGGGTTATATTTTTACTTGGAAAAAGTTCCCAAAGGTGACATCTTAAATTCGCATGTCTTGTCTGGCCAACGGTCCAACCTTAACAACAAGTAGAGGTAGAGCCACCCGGGGCAGAACATGCAAACTACTCCGCACAAAAAAGCCCCAACCAGCTGGGGGGGTTTGAACCAGGAACCACCACTTTGCCGCCCACCCAACCTTAACAATCCATAACATTTCAGAACATGAACATTTATAGACATTTTTGCTTAGACATGTCTCAGAATTATTGCATTTTTATTGTCTGTTCACTATTGTGATGATTAATGTTTTCTCATTCATAACACCCATCATAGCCTGGTTTCAGAAATCCAGATGTGAGAGATACCAGAACACGTATCCAAGTTTCTGATCACATGTTTAGGTTTTGTTGATTGAGGTGCATATAAACTGACTTTGTTGTATGTTGTAGAAAAGAACACGCACAAACTGGCACCAGTGAACTGATTTAATTACAAAGATGAACCCACAGTGACAAAAACAAGAACAGTTACATACAGGAAGTAACTCTGATAGACTGTAACCATGACAACCGCAACATGTCAACCAGAACCAGAGATAAACAGAGTTTATGGTGGCAGCGCATAACTTGCCAACCTGTAGACATCCGTAACAAGGCAAACGTATGTTTTGGAGCTAACGTGGCTACCAGTGAAAACATCAAAACTCTATCTTTCAGAGGCCATCTCGTCTTCTTTTGTAAAGATCTATGACAGTTATAATTTAAACGTCACTGACAGCGCATGCCAGAGAGAAAGGGGAAAAAAAATAATACAAACAAAAACAAACCTTACACAAATATATAAAAATATGCCATTAGATTTATATCAACAATTGAGGACCGTGGGTGCACTATTTACAGAAAAAAAGGCAATATATACCAATATTTACAACAATAAAGACTTCTTTCACATACAGGCATGAGGAGGTTACTTACAAGTTGCTGAGAGTTACAGTGATGACAGGATGAGTTTGATGTGATGATGAAAAATTTAGTTTCTTTAACCGGCACACAACAGGTGTTATTCTGTCAATCCTTTAGTTTTACTTCATATCTAAGTGTGTGTGTGTGCATGTATGTCTGTAAAACTGAGAAACTCAATACATTGGGTTCAAAACTGCTGAAAATAGGATTATTCAGTTGTTTATATACTCATGTGACTACCAAGAAAACAGAAAAGTACATTCTTAAGGCAAATATTCTTTCTACTGATTACTGAAAATCACGAATAGAGCCTTCAAACTAAATTACAACTAAAACTGTTGTCAGCCCAGGACATTAAGTGATTACGTTTTAGAACCCAGCTTGAAAATGAACTAAAATAAAAAATAAAAATAAATCACCACCATCATGGGGCTGCGACCCTTTTTTTTTTTTGCTGCCCAACTCACAGTTTGTTTTAGTTTTTTTTAGAAATGCTGGTACCAGCACATTTGGAGATAGCATGCAGATGTTCCTCTAAACACTGTTCACACAACTCTCCATTCTACAGGGAGCCTCCCGTTGCTCTACAGCCAGCATAGATATACAGCATTTTATGGGCAACTTGACAGTGGTTGGCACTGAGAACACAAATATTAATTCTGTGTGAAACATACAGAACATAAACGGTAGCCTGCCTGCTACCTTAACGTTAGAGGACACTGAGGAATAATTGAACATTTTGGGAAGTCGTTTTATTCGCCTTTTTGGCTTGGGAGTTAGATAAAAACATCAATGCCACTCTCGTATCTATTTGTGAAGCTACAGCCAGCAGTGGGTTACCTTATCTTAGCTTAGCAGACAGGAAACAGGGGGGAACAGCTAACAACATAACTCACTAATTAACACATTATGTCTTATCTAGACGAGTACAAACAAAAGTGTAAAAAATGATGAGTTTTAGTTTTACAAAGGGTTCTGTGGTGTAACCTGTTTAGCAAAGCCCACTGACTTCCTGAGCTTTTCTACACTTTAGTTTGTGTAATAAACAAACGAGACATAACGGGTTAATTATGAGCATTAGTGCATGTATGCACATTTTTTTTGTACCTTTAGATAGAGCTGGGATAGCTGTTTCCCCCCTGGTGTTATGCTAAGCTAAGCTAATTGGCTGCATCTTAATATTCACTGTACAGACATGAGCTATATCAATCTTCTCAGCTAATTCTCCACAAATAATTACATATTTTCCAATATGTCAAACTAATCCATTTCCTAAAATTCAAACTTTCCTCTGCTGTATTCTTCACAGGCTACCACAAACTGAATGAAATTTCTGTGGGCAAAAAATCAAAAAATAAAAAGCACTTGTGGAGGATGCACACGTACAGTACACAGGCCTTTACACTTAGAGGCAAAGAGCTCACTAGCTAGTTAGCAGCTATCACAACAACCAACCAATCCTCTTAACCGTTAGCCGCTCTCACAGCGGGAGAGTTAGCCTAATGTGGATGAGTTTGGGAAGTGAAGTGCCCAGATGGCTGGCAAAGTGCAATGAGGTTTTCTAGGCTTGGAGGGATCAAAGACAATCACTGCTTAACCCCGAAGCCTGAGGCTAACGTGTGTGTGTGTGAGTGGGTGTGTGTGCAAGGACAAGTCAGAGTCACCCTTCACTTCCTCCAGACATCTGCTGCAGGACGAGGGAGAGCTGACTTTTCACTGTGTGTGTGTGTGTGTGTGTTTAATGGCTTAACTTTTAGCCTTCTGAAGGCACGTGCAGGTGCTCAGCATTTGTCCTTCTGACCTACTCCGTATCTTGTGCTCTCTCTTTATTCACAAACAAACCACATGCATTCCTGTTCTCAAATGATCAATACTGAAATCACTGTGCATTCGGGGTGTAACAATACATTTTAGGGTTATATTTCCTGCAACAAAAATGCCATAAAATGCACAGTTGAGCTGCAAAATAAAGAAAATCGTAGCATTTTGGCACCCAAACATGCGACAGAGTGACTGTTCGGATACAATCTGAAGTGAATTTTGGGATCGCTTTGACCACAAACAGCCATTAGATGAGTAAAGAGAAAAGTATTTCCACAGCCTCTCCTTTCTGTTTCCCTGCGGAGATACACAACTCTGGAACATGAACCCTGTATTGTGTATGAGTGGACTGTATCGTTACACCCCTACTGTGAATGTCTATCTGCCCTGAAACAAACTATTCCCACGTATCTATTCCTGTAATCGAGCGAGGGCCTCCTTGTTCTTCAACTCAAAAAGAAAAAAGTGAAAGCTATATCTTCTATAAATTAAGTGCTGTAAAAGAAGGCGCTAAAAATCAAAACCATAAATACTATACATAACTATCGTTATCTGCTACCACAGCCTAGCGTCATCTCTAAAGACTCTGCTGTAGAAATCAGCTCCTGATTTACGCTCAACAAAGTGAAATTTCATGGCAAAAGAATCCAGATCCATTGATGTCAAAACTCTAAACACATACAAGGCTTTGGCATAGTCATGTTAAGGAGGAATATCTCCAATGCACTTTTTTTTTAAACTTAACTCCAGTAGTGGGCATCATCTACGTTCACGTCATCTTAAACTGGCAGCAAAAATTAAATAACAAAATCAGATACGATGTGATTATCTGTGAAAACACGATTATGAATATCTTGAGATTCAGCAGATGAAGGCTGTGCATTAATGTGTGACTGTGTGCATGTGTTTATAATCTTGTTAGACACCCTTGCTGCATATTGCACTTCAATGATGCTCCTATTCACTCTCACTCTACAGGAGAAAAGATTATTTTAGCAGTCTCACACCTATAAGCAATGATTATGGAGTAGATAATACATTTCAACTCTACTGGCACCAGAAAATCTGCTATTCAGGGGCTGTTGTCAAGACTCAGCCAATCAGGTTTAAGGAGCAAAATACTCTACAGATGTCAACCCTGCTAAGTTTGAACTCCATCTGCAGAAATCAGCTTACAGTCTGTCATGGTATGTGTTTCTAAGTTTCCACTCGTAGATATCAATATGTTTTTACCTCTGGTCCTCGGGAGGAATTTTGTCTGCAGTTCAGGCTAAGATGAAGTGATGATGGAGTAAAGAGTTGATGTCAAAGTTCAGAAAAAACAGAGAAAATGTCAAAGGACAAGTACATGCTTCACTTTTGTCTCAGTTAACCTAAACGTCCTCTTTAAACCCCCTGTGCAATGACATTCTGCAGAGTCCAAGTTGTCTTCTGTCTTTCTTTTCTTCACTTGTTCTAAGTCTAAACATACATCAATCTGTCACAGTTTCATTTTTCCCTTCTCCATCTCCTTCGGTAAAGACTTCAGTTTAAAGACACTTTTCTAGACAACATTTGCAGATGCCAAAAAACGAAAAATACACACGCACAGACGCCACTCAGTGAGGAACAATGCACACCATCAGAAACATTAACACAAGAAAACTGGGTTTGAAGTGATCATATTCATTAGTAAGTCCAGGAGGGAGCTGACAGCCATATTATGCACATAGAGACCGGTGGACTGAGCAGAAGACCAAAAACAACAACACCAAAAAGTGAGGAGTCTGGTGGGAGGTAAAGGACAAGAGCTTGTGTGCCGTTCTCAGCTAGAGGGAGGTCGGGGCAGGTTGTTTGAACCAGGGGTCAATTGTCTCAGACCCTCCAAAGCAAAAGATGGTTGGTACTGTCATCCCGTCCGACTGTTTCACTGCTATTGGTCAGTCTGAAGTCCTCGTAGCCATCGCCGCCAGAAATGACTAGGTGGTTGGTTTTTGGAGGGATGTGGGCAGACGCTCTGCGACGTGCAGAATCACGCCTTTGGAGGTTCCCATCAACTGTGCTGCCGCTCTGGGATTGGTTGCCTAGAAAACAGAAAGGAGGGATTAAAGCTCAAAGGCAGGCACGTAAAGATAAAACTTTTGTGAAATGTTTCGAAGTAGACCCCCGCCCAAAAAAAAAAAAAACAATAATAACTACCTGTAGAGTCAGCTGTTGTAGGTCGCAAGTTCATATCAAACCCTTCAGGTAGTTCGATCGATGTCAGGAACCGAACGTGGCCCGTATGTCCGTGAGCCGAGCCCATTGGAACCAGTGGAGATTTCAGTGTCCCGGCCCCAGTTCCTGAGCTCACTGCTGGGATCGTCAGAGTAAGGACCACCCCTGTAGAAGAAGAAGAAGTAGAATCTTAAAATGTGCTTTCTTTTTTATTCCAGGTCATAATGATCAATATAAAATTCTAACATACCACCATTTAAAAAAGTAAAGTAATTTAAGTCATTTAAAAGTAATTGCTTCTAACAAGACAATATATAGAAGCCTCATCCTTTTTATTCTTTTATCAGTTGTAACAAAAATAACCACAAATTCATGCTGTTTGCATGAAATACTTTTAGCTTGTTTCCAGTCACTTCTGATTTAATATGGTTAATACATTTTAGGTTTCTTTGATACTTGTGTAGTGTGTTTTCACCTGCACTGGTGCCGATCCACAGCAGATCCTTACAGGCCAACAACGCTGTGATTCTCAGACAGGCGGCCTTGTGCTGCCTGATGATCGCATCTGCACCTGAGAGGAGAGAAAGAAAACAGTGGTGAGGATGAAGGACAGTAAATGTAGGGAGTTGAGATATTGAGTTATTCAGCTCGTACATATGAGCTGCTGTGTTTACCTGCGAGCATCTTATGTACAGCCGGCGCCACGTCCACCTCTGTCAGGCTCTCCCAGCTCTGAGCGTGGTACAGCCTGACCAGCGCACTGCCCTGCAGCGCCAACCACACACCCTTACCGTACGCCACCATGCACGTCACGCACCGACTGCTGTCTGTGCCCACCTGGAACCAGTGCTGAGAGGAAGGGAAGAAGTGTCACTTAACGGTCTGTCTACCTTGTTATTTATTCACATATCCATACATCCTTCCACCCACCTCTTGTACCAGTGTAGTTGTGTTGATAATAAGGACTCTGTTCTGTGAGCCACACCATAGTTTTCCTCCAACAGGAACCATTTTGGTAACAGGGCTACTGGGCGTACCCAAAACTAACGTCTGAGAAGACTGAGGGTCCCAGAAACTGCCTGTAGGTTCAGATTAAAGGGAGATTATACAGGGGAAATACAAAGAAATCGCAAAACATACATATATTTTTAAATAACGGCAGGAATGGGTTGGATAATTGGAGCAGCAATTTGACGTCACTTCACACTCAGATCTTACCTGCTTCTCTCTGATAGACAATCACCTCTCCGTTGGCCAAAGACACAAACACTTTGTTGTCCAAATACCTGTAGCAAGTCAAAAGAAAGTAAGTACAAGTAATGAGAAAACACTAATGATACAAAAGATACACATTTTTTTGCAAAATCTGGATGTATCCACTACAAGAAAATACAAAGAGAGATGAAACTTCAAATTTTATTACAATTTCTAGTATTCTATTTGTTTTTAAAAGGCAAAGCAGTGACCAAAACGGAAACTCACAGTACACAGAGGATGGAAGCTGAGTGTTGCATCTTCATGCTGTTTTTACGGTTTCGGATGTTGTCCGAGGACTGGTACACGTGGATGCTATAAAAAACAGGAGCAATAAAGAAAATTAGGTCATTAGATCAACAAGCAAGGAAGCTATTTCTACGTGAAAATAGTTATTTGATGAGAAGCTTTGTTGTTATGTACACATGGATGCTACTGGTGCATTAAGTGTCATAACTCCACTCTTTTTCATTTAACTTTTATTTTATAAGACCTATAGCTGTGTGTCATCACTCACCATCCATCTTCAGTACCCAGCCACACTGAGCTCTGGTAGGCTTCCGGGTCGATGCTGAGCAGGTCTTCCAGGCTCGCCCTGGTGAACGAGCCCCGGGAGGAGCGGCGCATGGCACGGCCATCCATGGGACTCTCTGTGTGTACGCGACCTCCTCCGCCTACCCCCAACATCCCTGGAGCTCCGTAGCTGCTTGCCACTGGGAACTCCTGCTCCTCCTCACTGCTGGTGGTCTCTGTAGCCATGTCCTTGGAGCCTGGACCCTCATCATCTGAGAAGGGGAAATGAGAGAGGATAAGTACATGATGTGTACCAGTATGTGTGTGACTGGAGTGTGTATGAGTGTCTTTACTCACTGCCATAGCTGGATGATATGGTGGAGTGACTGGCCTGACTCTGTAGAGTGGAGGAAGGGCTGGGTGAGTCCTCGTCGTCAGTGTCATCACTGTCAAATGGAACAAGCTCTGCCCCTGGTCCTGGAAACAATAAATTAATCAGCTGTTAAATTATTTATTGTTTAATTAATCCATCTAAATATAGGAAACTGCAGTACATACAGGTAGAATACAAGCCATTGTACTATGTAAAACATTTATGGACAAACCTGTAGGTTGCTCGGTCAGCTCCAGAGATGAATGAGCGATAGATATGTGGAGCTGCTGCTGGGTGTGACCGGGTGCCCCGGGGGCGGGGGTGATGCTGGGCTCTGAGCCACGCTCCCTAAGAGGTAAAGAGTGATTAGTTAATGGTACAGAGTATAAATGAGGTCAATGAATCAGTCAAGTGGCAACTTAATAGGAACTGATGTTTGATTTTTGAGCTCTGCATGCTAAAAAATTTATTCAGTAAGAGGTGTTTTTAATGAGCTCAGATGACATAATGACTTTCTGGGTCACTTGATGCAACTCACTCACAAGTGTCGTGTTTTGAGTGATACATACATACATACATACATACATATTTAAATGTAATGTAATAGAAGCACACACATGTGCAACTGCATAAACACAGTGTGAGAAACATCTTTTGGGGAGGTCTTGCCCTCAGCAGTATTGTGTCTGGGATGTTCCTGTTCAGCCAGATAACATTCAGTCAGTCAGTTTCCAGGTCGGCCTTGACCAGATTACGGAGAAGTCAAGCACACACACACCATACACACTCATGAGAAACACACATTTGCGTGACGCTCAGGACATTGACTACGTCATTATAACAAAGTACAGGATTGACGCTCAGGACATTGACTACGTCATTATAACAAAGTACAGGATGGTTGGGTCCATATCTGGTAATTTCAAACTGTTTGCTATAAAAAGGCCTATTGACTGGTAATTGAAAGATGTTTGAGAAAGACTTAAATCTGAGACGACTGGACTTTTTACCCAGGTATTTAGCCTTGGCTGGATCGTTAACCAGGCCATTATTCACTCCTCTTTCTTTAAACCACCAAACCTTCCTATTCAAGCTGTGAACATTATTGTCACCATGGGTTGGCCCTCCTGTGTTGTGCCATGTTAAGTGGCTGTCTGCATTCCTTACTGCATTCGACTACAATGAGAATTACAATGAGAAACCATCTCTCAATAGAGGAGAAGGCCTCAGATACCACTTATCCTCCACCTACAATGCTGTCCTTTCCAAACTTCCCCAGGAGACTAAACAAGTCACACTTGGCCAGTGACTGTCGTTCACACCAGAACCCAGTGGCTCACAATAACAAGGAGCACTAATGGACCAAGTGGGAATAATGGCCTGGTTAACGATGCCACCAAATACCTGTGTTTCCCTACCAGTCAGAAGTGAAGAAGCCTCTTGGCTGAGAAGTGAAACATCTTTCATCTTTCTAAAAGAACAATGACCTGGACGACTGAGACTTAACTGAAAAATGTCTTTTATGCCTCAGATGGAGCTCATATTTCTCCTGTCAATGCATTGTGTGTGTGTGTGTGTGCGTAGGTGTGTATGCACTGACCTTCCCTTGAGTCCTGGCACTGCCGCAATACATATGATCCTCGCTGAGCAGACAGCAATGCAGGCCTCCACTGTGGGCTCGTCTTTGATGTTCAACAGACAAACCTGGAGAGAAACAAAAAAAACATATGTCATCAGTCAAACGTTTCCCGCCATCAGAGACAATGTGGAATAAACCAGTCTTTATTAAAGCGCTGATTGGTCAGTAAAATAACAGCATTTTCTAACCTGTCCCACATATCCATCACTGTTACACACCCACACCTCGCAGCCACTGTCAGGACAGCTGTGGCTGGGAGAGGCACACGAAAACTGGGGAAACAATAACACACGAGATGACCTTTGTACATTTGTGATGGCAGCTTGTCTACAGGTATGAAGTGATTTAAATAACTGACTGAAATCATGACATTTACCTTCATATATACAGAATATGTATACATATATATGTTGTACTGTACTTGTACTGCTACAATGACAAATAAAGCCTTTATCCAGTATTAGACTATACAGTAGATGCTGCTCTCACCTGCATTCCACTACGTGTCTTCATAATAGGAATGGCCTTCAGAAACTCTGGGTCCCACTGGTCCTTAGTCATTGCTAAACACAATGACACATTGACAATTAGATGGCTTAGATGAATCTTTCTTATCACCTAATCCTATTAAGAATCATTAACAATAACAGAATGATCATGGCATCAAATACAAATGAATGAAACACATTTTGTCCAAGATTTTTCCTAACAAGCTACAGTTCAGAAAACAATGTTTTGTCTCATTATAAGGGTTATCCGCTGACCTAGCTTCTTCTTAGCTTCTTCAAAGGCCTGTTCAAAGTTGGAACGAGTGTCGGGCGAGGTGAACTCGAAGACGAAGCTGCTCTCGGCTGAGGCTGTGGTAAACTCCAGCTTTGTGGGCAGGAAGGTCATACTGAAGGCCAGAGACTGTTTCTCTGACAGCTCCCTGTGCACTGACGCCATCAGATCCTTTATTACCTCGTCAAGGGACTGAGAGAGACGGAAATGACGTTACACATTAGACGTTTTACCACCTCATGCAAGAGATGACTATGAAATCCCAGAACCCAAGTGATTAAACAATTTGTCACTGTGTATAGATCAAAGAGACAGAGAGACTGAGGTATGGAGAAAGATTAAGACAAAGCGAAAGCACATATAATGTGGCTGTTGTTTGCATGTGTGTGTGTTGGTCCACAATACCTGGTGTGGGAAGCTGAGGGTCTCAGACAGTTTGCTGATCTGCCCCAGAGTGCTCAGATCCTCGTCTAATCGACTGATCATCTTCTGGATGCTCTCCTTGTTTGTTGCCTGAGTGGAGCCTGGTGCAGAGATAATCAATCAATTAAAGAATATAACACAATCTTAAGGATGAAAAAATGTAATATCTAATTTCAGTATTGATGAATCAGGCAACAGTGAGCACATTTGCCACCTGTGATATTAGAAATTACACAGGCTCATGAGACTCATTCGACTCTAGAGTTATATGCGGAAAACATTTAATTGCATTTCACGCCTTCAGCAGTATGTGATCTAAAGATGGAGCCTTACTTTTCACCACCTCCACATCCTCCAGGGGAAGCTTCCACAGGAACTTGTATTTACTGGAAGTGTCGATCACACTTGCAGCAGAGTATCTGAGAGAGAGAGAAAGAGAGAGAGGCAACAAGAAGGGTGAGACAGAGAAAAAGAGGGAAAGAAACTTTGTCCTAAACATAGTCTGCTTGTCTAATATTCAACACCAGGGGGCAGAGTGGTTTAAAAATTGTGTTCAGATAGCATACAGTATGTGTGTGTCTATTCTCCTCTGTCAGTGTTTGTGTGTTTGTGTTTATTGCGTACAAGCTCATGGAGCTACGTCTTAATGAGCCGGACTTCCTCTTGAGAGTAGTGCAGATGATCAGATCACTGAAGAGGAAGAGAGAGCGGTCTTTCTTTCCACCCACTGTCTTCTACAGAGAGAAAGAAGGAGAGCTGAGAAAATCTGAACTGAACTTTGACAAACTGTCGGGTCATCTATAAAACAATTAAAGTTTCAATGCAATATTTTGTGTGAGAGAAAGTCGCTCTTACCGCCTCCATAACCATTTCTTGTCTCAAGAACTTCCTTTGAGGGTTCAGAATCTAACAAACACACATAAACAAGGAGGCGATCATCACTTCACACCATAAAAACATAAAACTGCTGATGTTTAGATTTATCGTATCCACAGTAATAAATATCTCACGTGTTCAACTCCTTCTATGTGCGCCTCGATCTCCTGGATAACCCTAGCCTCCCTCTCCGCCTCCTCAGCGGAGCGACGGCCCTTATTGATCTTCTCGGCCAATCGCTTGATGTCCCTCTGAGCGTCCAATAAGTACGCGTGGTCTGGGTGATCCTCTGGGGTGTGCTTGAGCAGGTCCTAAAACAAACAACACAATATTAATCTCCCTTCTCATAAGCTTCTTGCCTCTAAACACAGGATGAGGCCACTTACAGTGTTATATAGTAAGTTATATTTTGAGATGGTTCACCTTAACCAGCAGCTCGTATCGGGGAATCCTCTGGACTGGTTTAATCATCAGATCACCCAGAGCCTGCTTCTCCTTGTTCTCGCGCATGTTTTGCTGTAGGGGTGGAGGAGAGAGGAGGATGGATATAAGAGAGAGTGAGAAAATAAGGCCTAAAATCCCAAGATGACTGACTAAAATCAGGTCATTGTTGCATTTCATGTCTCCATCACAAGATGGTGCAGTGGTTCCTCTGTAAAAGCCCGATCTGGCATGACGCTCTCTGTGGTTGAAAACTGAGAACAGGATGAGGACATGACAGGTTTTTGTGGTGGCTGATTACATTTTTGATTTGGAGATCTTGTCTGCGCAGCCAACGAGAGCTGTTTTTCCCATACATTTATTTCTGGTGGCACACCGCAGTATCAAAGTGTACAACAGTGGTCTACCAAATGCAACTGGACGTACTGCTAAAATATCCCCGGGTTTTGAAGTCAAATTATCTGGTCGAATTGCTTTAAAGAGAGGGTTTGTCGTTCATTTCACAGACAATTTGTCCGTACTTACAGTTCCAGATGAAAAACTACATTCTCTAAAATAGAAAATCAATCGCAGTAGTATGTGGCATTGGGAAAACATTTTAGATCCTCCAGATCTCTGCATAGGACGAAAAAACATTCCCCATATTCAATTTCTTTATTTAGAAATGAGAATATTAGAAGAAAAACTTGAATTGGAGTTGCGTTTATCAGGTTTCAGTCCTGATGTCAAAACATTTCCCCAGAATTCAATGACAGGCAGAGGCTAAAATCTGCTTTTATCTTTTTAAGAAACATTCCTAACAAAATCTCCTCAAGTCCTTTAACTGTAGGACAGGAGCGGTCAAGTGTGTCTCTTTCAAAGACAAAAACTCATGGGAATACTAGAATGGACAAACAAGGGGAAAGAGACAGGAAGTGCACACACAGTAACATATACATAAACCTAACACTGACAAATCCAGACAACAAAACAAGTCAAGAAGAGGTCAAACTTCTCTTCATTACCTCTCCTCTTTTCTTTCTTTACTCTGGCTCTAAACGCTGGTTTAAAGGCATTTCCACCTTTCTTAATCATTTCGACTGACTGGTATCTAGTTTTCCAAACAAACACATGAGAGCAACCACTGAAACAAAACAGGACATCCTGTGACTCAGTCCAACACTCACCTCCAGAAACTTGTGAAACGCTGGCTTGGCCTCCTTGGCAATTCTTACGGCATCTTTGGCGTTGAGAAAGTTGTCAATGTACGCTGAATACATGTTCGCTAGAGCCTCTTTGGAGAACTGGACAGGAGAAGAGGAAAAAGAAAAGGACATTTAAGTTACTTATTGTATATTTTTATGTGATATTTATGTTGAAGTCATATGTTGCCTTTGGTTTGAACCACAACTATTATTGCGCAATGACAGCTCTCGTTAAGTTTGAGCTTATGTTAAGAAGAATATCTGAGGTGCGACTACAAACAGGAGAAAATGATAGCTGCATCGTTATTTTGGCTCACTTTAGATAATTACATGCGCTCAGAAGTTTACATTTTGTATCCATTACTGTGTAGTTCAAATAAAAGCAAAAGAGAGCTGGAGACAGAGAGATCACCAAAGAAACCTTGGTTGTTTTAAGTAGTTTTCAATGTTTAGGATGGCATTAGAAAAGGATATTTCTGTTCTTTCACACAGACATACAAACAAATACAGATAATTTGCCCAGATCTGCTTTCTTTTCACAAATATAGGGCGAGAAATAGAGAGAGGGTGAGAGAATAAAAAATGAATAAAAAGAGTAGAGAGAGAGAGTTTGTTAGCAGACATAAGTCACAATGTGACTTCAGACCTGTAACCTGTTTTCCACCCTTTCATGAAACAAATAAGCCCTCTTCCTCTTTCTCTTCTCTCCATTCTCCCAGTCTTTGAGGCAAAGGACAGAGAGATAACATCTGAGGAGAATGTGAGGATTCGTCACAGCGGAGGACAGAAACCACAGACAGAGTAGGAATGTACTCTGTCAAAAGACATTTCTTTAAATATAAATGAATATTAATTCATCTTAATTAGGCAGCTACTGTGTAATCTTCAAAGTGAGGATGGTACAGCTATATACAAATCACAAAAATAAAGTAGATAACGTAATGAATTGTTTTATGTTCGTCTTTTAGGATGCAAGGTTTTTTTGTAATATGAATCTTTAAATTTAATGTTATTTTTTAGTAGTTTTTTTACAGCATTGTTTAATTGGCTCCTAGCCGTTGTTTAAAAAAGGTTTTGTTATAGTATATGTGTTGTTTATGTTGTTTTATCCATTTTTATGTGCACATATTTACTTCCTGTGTTTCAGTGTTGGTTGAGTTGTTTTAGGATGGGATCACTGTTCCAACATTTTATGGATGAATATGTAAATATATAAGGAAACTGTCAATAAACCAAATTAAATCCAAGTGGTTTAAAACTATCTAGATGCTAAAGTATGTATATTAACTGGAACAAGGTGCAATACAAACAGAAAATGTTGCCACGGTCTGAGAAAGAGACATGAACATATCAGCTGAGTTTAAACCCAACACAAGAAATGCTGCAACATATTTTGAGAGACAACTTTGGCTGAAAAGGTAAACATAAAATAATAAGTTAGCTGACTGCAGGGGTCTTAGAGAGCTTAAACAGATCACCATCTGTCAGATATAATTACAAATAGGGATTCTGTTTTGTGAAATATCTCTGCTGCAATGTCCCTGCTGCTTGTGGAGACAAAGCTGTAATCAGTGCAGACATTTCCCATGAACTGTACAGACACGACACTGCATATCATCTAAATCATCTTCCACTTCAAACAGCAAAGACCAGGGAAAAACAATCTGCCCCGTGTGAGGCTCGAACTCACGACCTTCAGATTATGAGACTGACGCGCTGCCTACTGCGCCAACGAGGCCTGAAAAGCCTGCAGCCGCTGCAGCTTTAAAAGCCTCGGCGGAGAGAAAAGGGAGGGGGACGAGAGCAGGAAGGGAGTGGGGGAGGGAGGCTCGGTCTGAGCTGTGTGGAAGATCTGCTGCAGCTCGAACTGAACACACAGAAAAACCTGCTGTCTCACTTTTCTGCCTGCAGATATGTCCAATTACGTCCTTCTAGCTTTCTCTTCAAAAGGAAAACCACCACAGCAACATCTAACATTTATTTATTTATCTCAGATGGTGCAGCAGGTTTTCCTCAGCTTAGCTACTTATAATTCAGCATTATTGTTTGTGTCTCCAGCGATAGTTTATGCAACGGTTTCATTCATGCTGTGAGGTGCCGAGAGAGACAACAATAGCATTAACATAGCAAGAGGGGTTTGAGGGGTTTTCCCCACTCAGTAAAAAAACAAAGCCTTTACCCACACTGCATTCTGGTCTATGACAAAAAACTGGAATCTGTGCTTCTTCTACCACAAATATCTGACTCAATATTTTCTCAGTCTGTGTAAAACAGCCCAGAGAAGAAGCCCTTTCATTCTCAAAGACTGAAACCTGACATTTAGCCTAACACGGATGCTTTAGAGGACTGTTTTTCAAAGCCTACGTTGAGGGCCGCCCTTGGGTCATGGGAAATTTCAAATGGGTCGCAAAGAGGTCGCCGGGAAAACAAAATATTAAACTTGAGTTGCCAACTATAGACCGTCTCTTAATAAAAACAGCTTCCCTTCAGTTCACCCTGCTTTCAGTAAGACTGTTTATTCATTCAACCTCTGTGAAAATCATTTTGTATGATCATGTCTGCACCACAGTACATCACACAAGACACATTTATAAAACAAGTTTTGTGACTGAACTTCAAAATAAACCGTTTCATAATAAAATGGCAACTCCTTATCTTATCTTGCAACGCTAATAAAACGGATAAACCAGGAAACAATACAACTGTCAAGGTTTACTGAAGTGTGCCGAATGAGTTTATTAGTTACTGTTCATACGCTGACTGACTCCAGATAAAGGGAGTACTGCTATAATCCATACAGTTGCCTTACGACACACACTTTATTTCCCAAGTGTCTCTCACCACAGGTTTATCATTTTCACAACAGATGCTATGCAGAGAAGTAAAGGGATTACTGCTACAGCCAGAAGTTAACGCTTGTCTGAGTTTCTGTCACCCTAGAAAGAGCCTTTTAATCCACAGAGAGACCGGGTCCTCTTCTATGGAGTCCACTATATGTTGAACTACAGAAATAATGCCCAGAACAACTGAGCTGATCGTCTGTTGTTTGCAATGCATAACTTTACCACTAGATGCCACTAAATCCTACAGACTGGATCTTCAAGTGACTTGATTACACTTGGATTTCCTATTTTCCTAACCATCATGTAAATGAGAAACACAATTTCCATAATTGGGTTAGTAGATTAAAGAAACATGATTTCCCCAGCTGGAGTCCTCTTGGAGAAACTCTCTGCCACATTTATGGATAAGCATGTCTCTGGCTTTTTATGTATGTGCATGATAAATGACTTAATTCAAGAAAACTCATGTGTACTCACAGACTGGATGAGGATGTGTCCAACGGTCTGTCTATCGTGCCATTGGCCGACACAGCCGGCGACCTGCTCCAGGAAGTGCTCGTGGTGCTCCAGGATCTCCGGGATCTGGTAAAACATCTCGTCCACCAGCAGAGGGTCCACTATGGAGCCGCTGTCTGGCTGTTTGAGAGGACGCATGTAGCCCTGAGGGGACAAGAGAACAAGCTAATTACTGTCTCAGATAACATGCATGAGATTGGGTAAAATTGTCATCCAGCAGTGACAGAACTGTGTGTGGCTGTTAGGGACAAATTCGTTTGGCAATTTTCTAATTTTGAGACTAAAGATTAAAATTTAGAGACTGAAAAAGAACTGATATAAGCTGACTGTAATCTGAATGCATTTTGTGCTTGTAATGTGACCAAAGACACATGATTTCAAAAATGAGGACAGTAGAGACAATCTAAAGACATCTGTATCAACTTCTTTTGGATCTTTTGAACCAAATTCATCAGAGTATGCTCAATTGTCATGATAGTTAGCCATCACGTGACAAGTATGGCATAGCCGTAACTATGACTATGACATGCAGTTGAGTCGTGTCTCATAGCATGAAGGAGAAGCTACGTTGTTGTCCAGTGTTTAGTTTGTAAGTTCTGGGCTCTGTAGAAACATGGCGGTTCAACATGTGGACTCATTTTTGACATATTCTGTAAATAAAACCACCTAAATCATACACTCTGGATGTTTAACACACAGACATGAGTGGTAACCAGCCAAAATGTTGAACTATTTTAGTATTTCTAAAACTAATGTTTGAAGAACGTTCAGGCTCAAACCTGTTCAATCCACTTCACATTTCCTCTGTTCACATATCTCATTTCCTTCCTGTGTGTTGAAGTTCTCTATTTCAATTGCAAATAATTTTTATTATTATAAACCTTTTATGTGTGCACGCACACACACACAAAGATAATGTGATGATTTAAAATACTGCTGATCTGAGGCCTGTGTTGCCAGGAGCTTAATAGCTCTTGGCTACTACTGGGTTGAAACAGACTGAATGTCATCATGACCTGAATCTGAGTGACCTGCTTTTAATAGAATTTATCAACAGAAATCCACCTGGTGCTGGTGTTTTCATTCGACTAATTTGTCATTAACATTCAAGACTTGTGCGCGCATGAAATTAAACCTGCAACTGCACAACGCGGATAGGAAAACCTCTAGTAATTATTTCAAAACATTAGTTTTAGTTCCAAAAGATAACACTGAATGTGTGTAGTTTCTTTTAAATGAGCTGTACAATTATGTATTAATATATTATGTTATGGTGGCTAATATTTTGCTCCCATTCTTTTGACACTTCAAGTGGGAGAAGTCAGGACACCCTGATATCTGTATGTGAATGTGGATTTTCCAACTTAATGCTGCTTGTAATTACAGCCTGAACAATATGATGCGAACACGGCATCAGACATGTTGACGTACAAAACAAATTACAAGCAAGTAGTTAAGTCAAAATTTTACCTTCGTACAATTGAATGCCCTTCTTTTCTCCCGCTTATAATTATATTTCCATTTCTTCGCAAGGTAACACGACATACACAATAATCAGCTTTTGTAGATTTAGCTGTTTTTAGTGGCCTAACAAGCCTGACTGAGACACACAAAGACACTCGCGCGCACACGGCAATCCATTAAAGCTGAGAGAAATTTGGAGATTCAATTTGCTGTCTAAAATAGACTCAAACAGATGTGACCCCCGAGGCTCCAAAAGCTGTAAAGTTCAGTCAGCTGTATGTGGCTCTCTGCCTGACTCCATGACACATTTGATGACTAATCCAATCTGCTGGTTAAAACATTTGTGTTGAAGAAAACTAGGAAAAATAAGGATCCGAGATGTCTTTTAAAGCAGCAGTGATTCAGTTTGTACTTCCTTACCGTTTTCTTGGAAATATGTTACATAAGAGTTCTTTCATGTTATCTCACAGGGGAGCATCGGGTTGTAGCGAAGCCGTTCTGCTTCTTATTCAGATGGATGCACAGAGTTTAATTAAGTGGTAAGTATCTTCTCTAGTATAATTATGATCCTAAACATGTGACTGTAATTGTCCAGAAAGGAAAATTAGTAATTTACTGAGACTTTTTAGCGAACCACGACCCTAATGACAAATTAGTCAGCTCATGTATTAACAGAGGGGAGCTATAGAGAAAGTGTTGGTTCATAAAGCTTCTCTTCAGGTGCTGATGTCGTAGCTCATCCTGAAATCAGCGGTACAAGCAGGTTTGGGAGTCAGGTGCATGTTGTTTATAGTGTCAGTGGCGTTTTATTGCTGCTTATTATTAGTGATAGTATTGATACAGACATGATACATTTCCAGAGCACCAGAACATAGTGTCAGGGTCTGGAAGGCAACAAAGAGAGTGGACGACGTGTGATCCCTATGTAGGTCATCATGACTCACAATGTATAAACAGATGTCGTCAGGTAGGATGTTAATTGGTAACCCAGTTAGGTGGAAAACTGCTCTATTGACCTACTTTTTATCTACACCAATTGGACAGTTTCCACCAATAAAAGGTCCAATAAATCATCCCGTCTTCTCCTCAGAGTATGATTTAGACTGACAGTGCACTGAGATCAACGACTGATGAACACACCATCAAAACAATCAAAGCTGAAACGTAATTCCTACTCTTATTATTATTCTGCCACAGCTCTGTGGTAAAAGCTTACATCCATTTATATATGAATAGAGAGTTTTAATGTAACGCTGTAATGAACACTGCTTGTCACACGTTCATTTAAGTCCAATATTTGCTCTTCTTTAAGCTCGTCTGAGAAAAATATGTGGCTCTTTAGCAGATAAATGCTCCACTATGTTCACCAACTAGTCGCCAACTTTGTCTGTCTGCTGCTTGGAAGAGTAAAATGTGTTTCTGAGAGTTTTTTCTCGGAAAACAGCTGTCTACTGTGTGAGGAAACAACACTGACATGAGCAGTGACAGTGAACCAAAAACCTACCGACTACAGAGCTGCTGATAATTATCTATACTGTATATATGCGTGGTTGCAACATCTTCATACATGTAGGTATTTGATCCAGTGTTATTGTAAAAACATTGATTAGTACAGCTCATATTAACCCTTCATATCAGACCAGGTATCTGATCCGACCTCAGCTGACTAAAAAAAAGTCACAGAAACTTTCCCAAGTCCCAAAAAAAAAAGAAACTGCAAAGAGTCAGATTTCAACTTTGGACAGTGCTGCTGTAGAGCTGTCTCAGCTGAACCACATCTGACACCCTCCTTCAGGGATCTGCACTTTCACTGCAGTAACCGTGGTAACACTTACTTTCCCAGTGTCGCCATGGGAACACAGCCCCGGATTATTCATTTTGTGGCCAGACACACACACACAGAAATACATGCATAGGTAGAAGCACAGAAAAGTGAGCATGCATGTGGGATGTGTGTGCAAAATCTCTCTCTCACACACACACACACACACACGGATACAAGTACACACACTGTTCACACCCACACACAGTGAAGAGCGACAGTTTATACAAGCAGGTGATCACAGGTAGAGAAGGTGAGGAGTGTGTGTGTGTGTGTGTGTATGTGACGGTGTGATGGGATGTGGCTAAGATTTAGGGGAAAGGTTAGTTAGCTGCTGGAGCAGGGATAGGTGAAGGATAAAGGTGAGGGAGAATGTGTGTGTGTGTGTGTGTGTGTGTGTGTGTGTGTGTGTGGGCGGGCAGATAATGCTGATGACAGTGAGACGTGATGGTGTTAGCAGATTAGCCTCACAGGATGAATGACAATAAGGGGATTATATAACACCTCTGTTAGCTACATTTGTCATTTATGTCATCAACAGTCTGTGAATCCACAATAGTGGGTTTGTCTTTGTGTGTGGATTAGTGTGTGTGTGTGTGTGTGTTACCTGTATGAGAGTGCGTAGTGACTCCACATATGACTGCTCCGTGTCTAAGAGGGTCATCATCACATGTTTCCTCATGTCCTGTGAAGACAAAAGAAGTAGAAGTTCAATCATCACTGCATTTCCTGTTGACATGTAACGCTCTAGGCTTCTTCTCAAATTTAATTAAAAAATGTTATTGAGTCTTAATACAGAGACACAGTTTGGGATAAAGTAAATTGGAATTCATCTTTTTGTGATGCAGAGTGACCTTATTAAATCCTTATTAAAATGTTTAATAACCATGGTCAAATGTCAGGTGTTTGGTTCAGAGCACAGGTCTCACAGGATTCAGTTCTTGAATTAGTGTTTTTTTAATCGCACTCTTGTGGCCTCGTAACACATGTTAGATAACTGCAACATTTTTGGTTCAATTCACACACATTCATCACACTCCTCTCTTTCCGTGTGTGTCCTGCTTATACCTTGACTGTGACCGTTATCCATTTAAGGTGACAGTGAAAAAAACAATCTTTTAAAAGCTGTGATATTTGCTGCCATCTGAGCATTAATCAACTTTCTCCATGCAAAAAGTGCAGAAACTATTCATGTTTACAAGGTACAAGTTTCTATACTATACATTTGACAAGATGACAAGATATGTCCAGTGTAAATTAATGAAGACCCTCTGATTTTGGTTTATTGTTTTAAATTACTATCATTACTACCTTCGTGTCATGCTAAAGTGTTAAGCATCTTAATTAAAGTTTAATTAGCTTTATTCATACATTATTAACAATGTATGACTCAGTTCTGTCTTACAACTGTTGCAGAAAAAATGGTAATGGATAGTGGATAGATGCATCTGAAACCTTGAGGCAGATTCACAGAGACAATCTGGTTTTAAACACAGACACACACACACACACACACACACACACACACACACACACACACACACACACACATAATTAACTTGCGTCTTGCCTTTCTGGCAGTATAAATCCTCTATTCTACCACTGCATGTGTCCTTTCCAACAACACACACACTCACAGGGACCGGATAGGAGGTCACCGAGGCCAGGAAGTCCACAGAAGCAAAGCATGACTCGGCAGTTCGCTCTAAGAATGACTCATGGTTTATGGATGTGAGTGAATGAGCTGCTAAGACACACAGCGGACACAATACCACTTCAAAGCCTGAAAGGAAACGGACTGAATGAAAGTAAAGGACACAAACAGAATCAAACACAAATGGGTAAGCAGATTTTGTTTTTAAGTTGAATTGTTCCTTTTTTTCCTGTTACATTTTACTCCTACACTGTGAAATAAATCAAATCAATGGACAAGCGTTTACTCCAAAGATATTAAAAGATTTGTGCTACAAAAGGTGCACCCATCACTCTTTTCTCTCGTTTAAATGTGATGGAAGTCTATCATATCACCTGATACAGGATGTGTGTGTGTGTTTGTGTGTGTGTGAGAGAGAGATAAAAAGAGAAGTGGGAGAATAACAAGGGGAGTATAATGATCATGGAACAAGTCAGACATATTATCTCAGGGGTCTCAGGGGAGACTCCCAAAATACTCAAACAAAACATGATTATAAATATCAGATGGAGCCTCTGGCTAAACCCTATAGTGCATATATAACCACAGTGTCACTCTCTTTCTCTCTCTCACACACACACACATATATAAAGGCCAATAAAATACACAGAGGAGGGCTTTTTTCCCTCTTCCCCAACTCCCCTCTGCCAGCACCACTGTGCCCTATAAATAACCATAACAATGACTTCCCAGAAAGGCCATGTTTAGTGTTTGGCATCTGAGGGGATCCCAGGGGTGCTGTGGGGTACTACCGCAGGGTGAAAGGCGGTGTGTAGATACTGGTGTGTGTGTGTGTGTGTCTGTGTGAGAGAGAGTATAAAAGTGATTGAGAGCGGAAAACTTCTAAAATTGTTTAAAAAAAAGTGTGCAGAGAAGCATTATTGTCTTTTAATAGTTAATGTTAGGTTGACTTTTACAAGCCTTCGACCAGTGATACTTTTTTCGTCAAATGTTTTCTCACTGTTGCTCTTTCACACAGTGAGGGATTCAGTCCAAGTCTACTCTTCCCTGAGATATAAACACAAACACAATGGAGTAGAGTAAATACAGGGCTACACATGACTGAAGAGGGAAACGCACAATACCACTGTAATCATCCGTTTATATTCCCCAATTACACTCCAAATGGAGACACTCGTCTATTCAAAATATATCTTGGTTCAGAGAAAGCAGCAGCAAGACACTGAATCTGACAGTCTCCTAAAATGCTATTTAACTAGACGTTTATCGTTAGTGATTCATACTTTTTACTTGCTTTTATGGGTAAATTTCACAACTCTCAAATCTACTCTGACCTGCTTCAAACCCAGCTTTCATCATCTTGTCACACTCGCAGTATCAACATCAAATTTAAAGATGTGAACAGAAAGAAAGAGGAAAAAAGTCTTTCAATATTTAGGATAATCAATAGACTTACATTTACATCACGTTTAATCATTTAGCTGACGCTTTTAACCAAAGCCACTTAGAAAAAAAAAGGTTTGTGCAGCAATAAGTACTGTGACCATAATAGAGGGAATAGATTTAGTATGTCCAGTTGTTGATAGCACTAGGAGAGAGGGTACTCTCTCTACTTTGTAGGCAAGCATTAGATTTAATGCACTCTGTTGTCTTTGTTGTAAATAAAGACAGACAAATATTTTGATGTCAGTATGTCCTGCCAATCACATATGGACCACAGGGTGACATCTTTAAATTGCTTGCATATTAATGACCGTCGACAAAGAAGAAATATTATTCTTTATATATAAATCTTAGCCCACCTTGACCCTGACGAGGATAAGCAGATGGATGGATGGATGGATATTTAAATCTTCACATCAGAACCAGTAAATGTTTGTCATGAGTTTGTGTCTTGTGTGTTTGATGAGTGTCTTCAAACGATGAATCATATTTTCTGTCATTTCATTTACTGTCTGACTAATGTAGTGTAACTGCAGTGACTCTGCAGTGTAAGAAATACTACGAGTTTCACGTCCGCTTCTCAAATGAGAGTTGGTCATGTTATTCTTTTTTGCCCTCTGACAGCTGAGTTTTTTTTTATTTTTGCGGCTGCAGTATTTATGTAGTGTGCAGTATATGTAGCATAATAAGCAGTTTCAGTACTGCGCATACACACACACTGCTCTCCACACAAGAACACAGCTGTCTCTACATGAATGTCTCAGACAAATTAAACCTCATTTACGATGATCAAATTAACAAATGCGGATCCACTCCCTCTTTCTCATGACTGCCTAATTGGAATCATAATTTTGATGTCAGCCAGACAAAAATAAACAAAAGTCTGAAACTGACAGCTTTCATAACAATAACAGGTAAATGAACAAGTGCCCAGGCGCAGCCGAGACTGTGAACCTCGCAGAGATGTTCATTTGATAGTGATGCTGGCCGTTTGAACCGACAACAAGAAGATGGGGAATAACACGTGTGTGACAATGAGTCAAAACAAGAGGGGAACTTCCCTCAAGACAGGAATGTTCCTCTTTTCTGTGCTGGTCGTCTTTATTAGATTTCACACACACACACACACACACACACACACACACACACACACACACACACACACACATCAGAACATGGTGAAATAATGTTAGGAATGCTAGTTTCATTTTGCTAGCAGGGTTACCATAGTAACCCCAGCTGAGAGGCTGAACGGTCACAGGAAAGGTTTGGTCTCTCACAGCAGAGCTGAAGTCAGGACCCTCTCAGCCAAGCCTTCGACCAGACTGGATTCGACTGGATCCAGTTTAATGAAACACTTATCACAAATTGTAATTGTGGTGTGATGATGACAGAGTTTGAGTCACTGCTTGATATTTCATCGTTCTTTCCATCCACCACACAAGGCAGAGGACTACTTTAGTCATATCATTCGTAAAGTCAAATTAATTAGTGATTCGTAATTAAGTATTTGCAAGACGTGGCAATAAATTAGCGCTTTATTTGGAGGTAACATATCAGGATGGGAGCTCACCAGAATGTCAAATAATAATCCCTCATGAGGGCTGGAGAAGTCATGAGTTTTTTTTTTTAATAATAAAGTATATGTTGGGGTGGCTCTGCAGGCAAATTTCATGACATGGTAACCATCATGGTAACTACTGCTCTGTGTTGTGCTCCACACATAATTTTGTTGCCTTTAGAAAATGACAATAAACTCCTGAATTGAACTGAATTGATGAAAATGCTGAAACTATGTGTGCTTGTATGAACGTATGTATGAACATAAAATAAAGAAAAAGGTGAACCGGGAAGTGTTCATCACAGTGATGAATGTTTTCTGCTTACCTCTGTTTATTACAGTTTTGACTAACCTGTGGGTTTGTGAACAACCTGTATGCTACCTCCACGTTCTCAGATCTCACCAAATACTTCAGTATGTACAAGTTATCATAAGATGAAGACCAAAACTACTAAAAACATTAGTATCATTGGCAACACCTGTGTTGACCTACTATTTCATGTCAAAATGGCTGCTGTGAAACTGATCATCATCCAATCATCCTCCACATCAGCAGGGGTCAATCAACAAAAGACATGAAGGAGTTATCCCCACCACTTCGGCCTGGCTGCAATCATACCTCGGTTCTGTCTCAGGTACATGTTGTTGCTGTCCTAATGTACTGTATCGAACATGTTCAGATGGTGGTCTGAATGTATCAGAGGGATGCTGCAGTTAATGCTGCACCTGGTCGAGTCCTGACACAGATCTACTCTTACACTTTAATTGTAAACAATCTTCCTTTCATTTTGAGGAAACGAATGACGAAAAGGGAAGGGAATTTAATGAAATATGAATTTGTAAAAGTATGTTTTGCTTACGTTAAAACAAAATAACATTAGACAGCATGAATAGCTATTGGTTTTTGCTTTTTTTATTTATTGCTTTAAAAAAAAAGGGAATGCTTGTATCGTATCTCTTAATTAAATATTAGTCATACACTAAAAGAAGTCACCTACTTTTGAGAGCAGCAAATCTTCAGATAACAGCTTCAAATTATTTGTAATCAGATAACTTTGATCCATTTAACAACACAGATCTCAGGAATGATGTGGCCCGAAGAGAAAGAATGTGTTTGTGTAATTGAATCAGCCCAAAACAGACCAGCTAAGATCTGTTTAGAGAAGACAGGTCTGTACATCACAGTCTCAGACGCACAAAGAGCATAAGCATGTAGATGTGATGTGTTACGTGCTTATTGTCTCAGACGATATGTTCACTTGGTTGTCGGGGTTGCAGCCCGTGTCACAGTGTAAAATATGACAGGACAGATGGTTCACAGGATTCAGCCCGACACTTACTAACACTGGAGGGGATCTGAGAGGAAACCCTCAAGAAGTATGTGTGTGTGTGTGTGTGTGTGTGTGTGTGTGTGTGTGTGTGTGTGTGTGTGTGTGTGTGAGAGAGAGAGTAGTACAGCATGTTCTCATGTGTCCCTCTGCAAGCTCTGGTGTCTTGGTAATAGTGTGGTCACAAGGGGTCCATAAAGTAAGTTATTCCTCACAACTACAGCCAAACATTACGGCATAGCAAAGACAACATACACCAGAGTCAGAGTGCAGCTTTTCTAATGTCTGTGACGTTATTTAGGTTTCGTGCAGCAGTGCAACAGTTGATCTGTACATCATCACACGGCAAAGCTACTACTGCCGTTACCACAGTGCTCAATAACTCTACAGTCTGTGTCAGACAAAGAAAGAAAGAAATCAATGTTTTCTGCTTTCTTTACTTTTTACTCTACTAAATTCCTGTTCACTTTTTGTTGGTTTAAAATGTCATTCTGTTCTCAGCAGTTTGAGGACGCACTTTGGCGTTTGAGTGCTGCTAAATGAGAGAATACCGAACGCCATAAAATCTGTGCAATTGTAGAATTTAATGTATTCATTATTGGACAGAAAATAACGCCAGTTTTCCATCCCGCGCTTCTTTTGTCCAGACAATTCAGTATCTAAAAGGTGGTGTTTCACCAACCAAGGACTGAAGGTCCCAATCATTCTGTCAAAGCACCGCAGCTGCTTTCAATTTTGTGTTATCAAATATTTTGGTAGGTACCTTACTTTCTCTCTGTGACCTCAGCCCCCAATAAATAGACTAGACGCACAGCTGTAAAGACTGTATCACTCATAGTGTTACAGCATACAGCCCCCCTTTAATAATTATATATTCCCAACAAAGTCATGTTTCGGTAATGTTTCTTTTTGTTTGTCTCTCTCTTAGTTGGCCGAATGCCTCAAAACATTTTCACAAATTCATTTTGGTCCACTGTAGCAGGTGTAACAAAGCTAACGGGAGAGAAAGGAAGATGTCAATCAAATGTAGTCTGTACACGCCCACGCAGTCCTGAGAAGAGCTCTAATTGGCCAAAATAATTCAAATCATGTCAGTTCACCACGTCTGAAGGACCTTTAAATTTAATTTGTTGGAAAATGTTTAGGACTTAAAGTGTATTTTTTTCACCATGTCCTGCACTTACTCAGCAAAGGTGTCCCTGGATTATCTCCTATTGTGTGTATTTTGACGCAAATTTAAATCATTTTTATTAAAAAAAAACAACAAGGACTGTGCAGCAAGTATGTAATTATCGATTTCTTTAGAGATCCTGGTATAAAAGCCTTACTGGCTTCTTTACATAAACGCATAGGAAAAAGAAATGTTTATCTTTAGAAATGCAAATAAAGCTACAGCCAGCAGCTGGTTAGATTAGTTTAGCATTAAGACTGGAAACAGGGGTAAAGCCTGGCTTTGTGCAAAGATATCAAATGCTAACTACCACACTATAAACCAGTAACCACATGGAGTCTCTACTGGTTGTCTGGTCATTGGTACCAACAAGATTGTGAGTGAGAGTATTTAAAAATGTTGAACTATTCCTCTAAATCAGTCTGTAAAACCATTAAAAATGTTGAACTATTCCTCTAAATCAGTCTGTAAAACCATCAAGTTGAATTTTTTTTCAAGGATTTTGTTAACAGAAAAATTATTAGTGTCTTTTGCTGCAAACTTCTAATATCTCTTTTTGCTCTTATTGCCATAAAGAATCAGTGATGTTCTTGTTATTTTATTTCAGTTCCTCATTTCTGCATGTGGTCAAATATGTATCTCAACATCAGCACGACATACAGGGCTGTCTAAAAATACCAGCTTTAGTGGCTGAAACAACTGTTTACCCGAGCTGAAGTTATTTCATTAAAAGCCTCAGCGAGAGAAACGCAGCTCTCTCCTCTCATCTCATCGCTGTCGTCACACCTCTCCACCCCTGCCACCTTCATCCCTCCCCCCTGACGACTGTATCCCCTGGCAACAGCCTGGCAGCAACAGGCAGTCTGTTTCGCCCAAAGAGAAAGCATCCTCATCACCTATCCTCTGTTCATCCAGTAAACGGGTCCTGCACTTCTCCTTCAACCGCCTGCCTTACAGCAGGCTTATATAATCCTGGCATGCCACAGTAAGCAACAGCATGTGTGCAGGTCTCTGTGCACTCCCTAATTGTCATTTGCAGGTCACAGACTGTTCTGACCTACTCTACACTGATCAATAGTTTTCTCTCTCTCTCTCTGTCATGATGCACACACTATTGATCCCCATCCACCATTATCACCTCTTCAATTTTCTTCCTCTCCAAACTCTTATCATACTCTTTCCTCTCAAAAGCTCTTCACATCGTGTCATTGTGAGGCGAGTTCAACCGGTTCACAAAATAATCAGTGTCAGTGTGTAATTAGCTCTCCTTTGCTTCAATATTTCCTCAGTCAGTACCACAAAGTGTTGCATGCAGTCAGAGTGGAAACAAATAGCCGTTTAATTGGCAAATATTGATAATCAATTTAAGTAATTTCTTAAGCAAATATGCCATCAATTAAATGGTTGTTTAATGTGAATATTTACTGCCTTTCTTACTCTTCATTCATTTCATATTACAACAGAAAAATCTTTACAGTTGGGCTGACAAAATAAGAGTATATCAACACGCGCTGAGGGGATTTTTTTCCTCCAGAGATTTACTAGTTAGGAAAAGTCGTCCGTCCAAGTGCTACAATCATTTTGCCTTTGACCTAAAAAAAAAAAAAAGTCTTGTGACAGTGAATGTGAGCTTTGATTTTGAAAATTTCATGTGTACTTGTGGGTTTCTCAAATTCAATTGTCCAGAAGAGCGAATTTATTTAGCTCTGCTCTTGCATACATTCACTTCCCACATACAAACACACCTCGGCATGGATTAACAACGCCGGGTGTTAAGATTAACAGAGCTACAACGGCTGCATTATGTCTGCAGCATGTTTGAGTCTGTGCGTTAACACATGTGTGGATGTAATCCAAAGCATGTTTGCTGATGCCGCTCCCACTCAAGCATACATAACCCGAAGCACAGAGAGGTGTACGACTGACACACAAAAAAGGATGCAAAGATCATCACAACACAGGGCAGTGAGTGCGGATTCGTGAATGAGTGCAGATGGACAGACAGTGAGACTACAGAGAGTGTCTGTGACAGTAAGTGTTGGAGCTAATCGTGTGATTCACTCATCTCTAATTCTATTAGAGAGAGAGGAGGATCTGAAGAAAGAGACATCCAGACATATTAAAACAAGGAATGAGATGTAATAATAACGGAAATATGCAGGAAAACAGGACAAATAGAAGAGAATTCGAAGGATCTACAGCGGGAGAGGAAAAAAAGTAGATTTAATCAAAGAGGAGTCCGGATGGAGTGAAATCTAATTTGACTTGGACAAGCTGGTGATAACGTCCGATGCAGCGAACATGCAAGACAGGGACCAAGCACACCACACACACACATATCTTAACTGCAGAGAAAAGAAAACACTAGTCTACCTCTCCGTTTGGGCTTCCAGCACAAAGTCCATTCCCATTCAAATTTCCACTGGAGTTCCCATTCCTGTTGTTGTTTCTGAACTGATCCACAGCATCTCTGTCCACCACCTCTTCTCTTCCTCCTCCATCTCTCTCTCCTCCACCTCCTTCATCTCCTGTATTCTCTCCATTCTCATTCATTTCCTCCAGAGCGATGCTGAACTGGGCTAGGGTTCGAACCATCTGAAGCATACGGAAAGGTCCGAGCGCCTGAACGCACCTCAGTTTTTTTCGGTTTCTTTACTCACAGAAACTCGGTCTTCATGTCCGCAGGATAACGGCATATGAAAGAAAAAAAACACCTAAGGGTCGAAGGAATCACCACCTTTCCTATCAACATGAAATAAACATGTTCCTTCCTGTTGTTGTTTTTCTGTCCTCTCCTCTTCTCTTCTGGCAACGATTAAATAATTCAGTCCTTCAGAAAGAAACCTTTCTGCAGATTCTCTCCGGTCTTGTGTCTTCAGTGTTTGTGAAAGTGTGCGTCTGTTCTGGAGGAGGTGAGCTCGGTTGCGCAGCTTGTCAACGTGCGTGTGTGTCATGCAGCACACACACCGTATTGTGAGAGGCAAAGGAGCACACTCCAGCGTGTATGCATGCGTGATCTGTTTCTACTGCATGGATGATGTAAGCAAAATCGGAGCGCATGTCGCGGTGAGTGTGGACAGGGGGGGGGTGGATAAAAAGGTGCGCGTGTCTGTGTGTGTGAGTGTCATAGCCCTCCCCCTATGGGTGTGTATAATGAGAGACAGCAGGCATGGTAGACACTCGCAGCACTCAGCTCAGTCAGACTCCACCAATCCTGCTCATAAATAATCAATAAGGGATGAGAAGGGGGAGGAAACACAGATGGATGTCTTCTTTTTGACTGACCCCGCTGCCATGATAACATGTTTTTGATCTCACATACACACTGTTTAAAGTTCCCTAACTTCCAATGCAGTTAAATGCTCCATTGAGAAATACAGATCTGAATGAAAAGGTCTCTTCAGGTACACTGAATGGAAGGAGCCCACACATAACCATGACAACAGTGAGCCAGCAGTGATTTTACAGGATCATGTCTGTGTTTTGACAATGAATTTTACAAGCATGGTGCAACTTTTAGGACACATTTCCTATCTTCTTCTTCTGCTTCTATGTTATGGCTGAAATGTTTCATTATTTTCATCATCCATCAATTGGAACACATTTTTCAATTTAGCAATTAAAGGGCCCATCTAAATTATTTACAAAATTTAAGGTTGGCCCTCAACAGGGAACTTAAATATAGTTGGGAAAAATATATTTTAGTTAAAACAACCAGATTGCATGCTACACTTGCCTTAATCACATGCACATAGCACACTGCTTATTGCAGGGTTATTGAGGCCACGCCCCCTACATGCACTGTGCATTCCTCCATCACATGCACAGATGAGTCCTACAACCCTGGACCACACTTTGGAGCCCAGAGCACAAGATGATTGATTTATTTTAACCCCTGATCTACATAAATATCATACCTTATCATGATGCTAGCTTACCACCAATTACTAAATAACCCCTAATTTCCAGTTAATTCCCATTAATTGACATACATTTCCATGAAAAGTTTCCAATTTGGAGTATTTCCAAAATTCCCCATTCTGCTTAACTTCCCATAGAAATTTTTTGGAAATTTCCCAGTAATTGTAAGTTTAATTAAAAACATCCATGACAAAACTTGCAGGTGTTGGTTTGAAAGAAATGGGCACATGATATAATTTTACTGCTGCTTCTATTTATTTGTTTTTAATCTATTCTGTCTCTTGTGAATGTTAATTGAATAATGAAAGGTGATATATAAAAATGGAGAAAAGCAACAAATACTGCAATTGGAGGCCCTGGAAATTCATGACTAGTGGCCAAAGCACTTATTACATCAGAAATATAAAATTATTTAGGCTGTTTTATAGCTAAACATTGTAATCCTAGCTTACAAAAGAAGTCTGTTTTCCACTAATGTTGCTATTTTTTGTTGCACACTCTTCCAGTGGGACATCTGTTCTTCAGTGAAAAAATGCAAGGAGGGTTGAGTTTAAAAATAGCTTAATACTGAGAGTAGTACAATCAATCAGAATTTATTCATCAGTAAATGCAGAGCAGTATTTCTCCAAAATTAGAAACTTGAAGCAACAGATTGAGAACTAAGGTTTGGTGATGTTAATAGTTAGAATGATTTTCCATCCCAGTGATGATGCTGTAGTACAGATACTAATCATTCCCTCTCTGGCCCAGTATTATGGATCATTATTTAGTGACGTCTTTATGTGCTTTTCATTCTTCATTCATCAAAATTACATTATCATCATATGCTTGTGCTTGTGCAGACAATTATCCACCATCATTGCACACACGAGTTTTCCAAAGAGTTCCTGCATAAAGTTAATGGTGTAAAACATGCACAAAATAAAAAATACCAGTAGGGTCCTTTAACAATTCATGAAGTATGCACTGCACCAACATTAACACATAGCAAGCAAGCACACACAAAGATAAATCAAGATATAATTTATAGTGCATAAATATGCCAAAACTGCAACTTTGACAAAAGGGTAAAAGGGATTGTGTGCATGTGTATGTCAGTGTGTATTCATGAGTAGATACATCTAAAATTCAATTTTAATAAAAAAGTAGAAGACGACACAACATGCGGGAAGAGTAGCTTTGAAAATACAGTGCACCGTACAATATTGACACATACCAAGCTTCAAGTTAGAGTACTTCAACACATGCAACCGCAGTAAATGTTTGTGTTCATGTTAAGCATGGTATGAGGAGGCTTCTGCCAGCAAATGAACCCAAACAGACTTTTTCTTTCTCCCCGACAGAGATAAGACGGTGACAACAGGAAAAGCTCACTAAAGGACATTTAAAGGTCAAGCTCCTAGCAGGAAATTGCACCTTTAATCCTAGTTGCCATAGAAACAATAGATGGTTTTGAAGGTCTGGTGACAAAGATCAGAGATGATAATCTCTCAGGCATGTTTGGAGTTGGAACACAGAAACGTATATAAGTATATAAGAATATATATATTTGAGGTCTCTTGACCTTTTACATGAGGGTAAAACACCATAGCAATAGTAACAACTACCGCACAACATTTTTTTGTGTCTCAATACTCAATAGCAGAGAGGAATTAGCCATGACCGTATCTACATAGACAATACATGTTGGTAGAATCATATTAATTCTTGTACACGTCAGCACACGGGTCACAATTATCTGACCAGCTTCATTAGCATCCACGGCATCTTGTTTCCACAGTAACTCCAGAGTGCTCACATCCTCAGCATTTCCTGTTTAGTTTTTTGACGCAGTTGCCAAGTAGCGAAGGAGATAAAATTTTTAAAAAAGCCTGGGGATAGAGTGTTCTCCCTGAATAAGTTAGCAGCTCATAGCTGGCTGACCCAGATTTTTTAATGGTGTGCACTCATGCACTCATACACACACACACACTAACTACATCGCCAGCTGAAGGATCCATGCCTCCTTTACTTGGGAATATTAATGCTTTTTCATTATTTGGCAGAAGCAACGAGTTATGATGAAACAGAGTATGAATCTAACACGACACTGATCACGAGCCAGACTCAACACACAAGACTTCACCCCAACTGCAACTGCAGACACATCCAACTGCATTTATAAATAAACACACTACAAACACCAGATACACATATGTGGCTGATCACGAGTGGGCTGAATTTTCAGCCGTGGTTTAACCTCATATTTCCTCCCCACCCTGCGCAGAAATGTGTGTGTGGCTTAATTCTTGCTTGGCCGCCCCGCCTGTGTCTGTGTCAGTGTGTTACTAAGTGCTGCTAAATGACAGCTGATGTGACATCTGTATCCCAGCCTCCAACATCACCCCACAAAAAAAACTGAGTCAGTCTGGAGTGAGTCTATAGATAAACATGTAAGAGGACTGATGACACCTGTCAGCATACCCACTGGTCCACAGGTGTGTGTGTGTGGGAGAGAGAGTAACCTAAGGAGAGGTGGACGCATGACTGCCCAAACAGATCAAAACAGATTTCTCATCACACACCTGTGTGTACAGCTTGTACCATCTGTGTGTGTATAGGTGTGTGTGCTTGTCCAGTTACCCATCTGGCGTTTACCACAACAACCCTCATACAGTTACAGGTACAAAGACCAAATGAATGAAGTAGGACAGAATGAAAAATGCTTTATGCATCAACATTGCGTCATTCAGGGGTGTGTTTGTGTTTGTGTGTGTTTCTTTGTGTGTTAGCACTTTGTCCCTGATAATGACGGATGATTCCCACTTCCACCTACAACATGGGGGGTCAGGATAAAGCCCCGTCACTTCACTCTTCACTCTGTTTCATCGATTCCTCTATCTGCTCCACTGCTCTTTATGGCTCAGTCACCAGGTCCATCTCACACTGTCTCATCCTCTTCTCTCCATGTGTCTGTCTCTCTCTTACACATAACAGATACATATGCTCAAATATTGTATGATTAACATGAATAAATCCAACCAAAACCTGGGGGATAAAGGTAAACTGCATCAACACACAAATGCATTCACACACACACACACACACATAGATAAACTATATCCACAAGGGGGCAGTATACATACTGTAAAATCATTACAGAATATAACTGTATTTTTTCTCCTTGCCACAGGGTCACACTTAAATATTTCTAAATAGATTGTTGATTGATCCATTCAGACATCATGTGGCATCAAGTAAAGAGCACCTATATATATATAAAGAGAAGTTCAAACACAATAGATAAGATAACTCATCTGTCATAAAGAGTTTAATAAGAAAAGTAAACAACAAATGTTATCTCACAGGGCTGTGATTGTTGTCGAAACTGTAGCATGTGTCGGGGAGAGAAAGCACAGGTAACCAGATCTACTTGCTCTCCAAATACGCCCTTATGGGATGGTGTGGATTTGTGAGAGAGAGAGAGAGAGAGAGAGAGAGAGAGAGAGAGAGAGATAGATAGGGATTGGGGAGGGAGAGGGAGGAGATGGAGAGAGCGGATGGGGAGAGAGAGAGAGAGGGACGAGAGGAGAAGGCGGGGAGAAGGAGAGAGAGGTGGAGAGGAGAGAGCTGAGAGAGGAGAGAGAGAGGAGAGACGAGGGAGAGAGGATGAGAGAGTGAGAGGGAGAGGGGGCGAGAGGTGAGCGGGGAGACGGAGCGAAGAGGGCGGAGAGGAGAGGAGTAGAGAGAAGGAGAGGGAGAGAGAGGACGTGAGGGAGGAGCGAGAGAGGAGACGGAGAGGAGGAGGAGAGGGAAGAGAGAGGAGGAGAGGAGATATGCGGGGAGCGAGGAGGGGCGAGGGAGAGAGAGAGAGATAGAGAGAGAGGAGGAAGAGGGAGATAGGAGGAGAGCGAGGAGAGGAGAGAGAGAGGAGAGAGGAGAGAGGCGAGAGAGAGAGAGAGAGAGAGAGGAGACGAGGAGAGAGGAGGAGAGGAGAGGAGAGAGAAGGAGGAGGACGGAGGAGAGGAGAGAGAGAAGGAGAGAGGGAGAGAGGGAGACGAGAGACGGAGAGAGCTGTGAGAGAGAGAGAGAGAGGACGGAGAGGAGGAGAGAGAGAGGAGGAGAGAACGGAGAGGTGGAGCGAGGAGAGAGAGAAGAGAGGAGGAGAGGAGAAGAGGAAGAGAGGGACGGAGAGAGGCGAGAGGTGGGGGTGGAGAGGAGGAGGAGAGAGCGGGGTGGAGGAGGGGGGAGGGGAGGGAAGGAGAGGAGGGCGATGGGAGAGGGAGAGGTGAGAGAGAGAGAGAGAGAGAGAGAGAGAGAGAGAGAGAGAGAGAGAGATACATGTGCTGTGAAAAGAGCCTTTGTCCCTGAGAGGTAAGGCTGAGGGAAGGACACGATTTTCGCTTGGGCTAATATACACATGCACAAATACGCACACTTATACATATTGGAGGCACACATGCAGAATATGACAAAGAAACAAAACTGTGGAGGAGATGCTCCGAGATTCAGGCTTTGTTTGACGGCCATGGCACATCATCGCATCTGGGATCACAACATTTTATATGATGGTGAAGAAAGACCCATAAAAATACATCATACTCAAGATTTTGGGTGGTTTATTTTGAAATTAAAGTTCTTTGTAAGTTTAATAACCTTCTAATGTTCACAAGAACTTAATCAGGAGTCATCCAAGTCCAACCAGACAACGTTACAGTAACACACCAGGAGGAGCCTTCAATCCACTTGACATCTAAAGTCCTCCTTTTCCAGTCCTACCGCAGTCTGTAAGATGACATCCCATCCACTTCCTGTCCAGCAACCTATCCCACAATGCACTGAGATCCAGAGATAGCCATCAGCCACGGAGACTAGTCTTAAACCCAACGCCACTCCGGAAATACCATCTCTGTGTCTCTTTCTCTCCCACCCAGTTTGTCCTTTCTGCCACATTATACCATCTCTCCCTCTCTCTCTCTCTCTCTCTCTGATAATCTCTCACACTGCCTCCCTCACAAAATCTGTGTTTCTCTGGGAAAAAAAAAACAAAAACGTCGCTATTTTTAGGAGATGCAGCAGTAATGTGGGGAACTCGAGGAGAGTATCAGCTGGATTTCGCAGGAAAAAGATGATGGCTCTCTTCAGCAGCACTCAGTGATGTGCATGAAAGTTTGAGACAGAGTGGGGAAAAGGGGGAGTCGGAAGGGGGGGAAGGGACAAACAGCAGCAAGAGAGAAATCATGACTGCGAGTGCACTTAGCAGACAGTTAGTCAGCATCGCTCCCTGTAGATTGTAGCTGAGACTAAACACTATACTGTGGATTAAACCAATCTCTCTCACTTCATACTTTACTTTTCACTTTCTTTCTCCCCCTTTCTAGTCCCTCTTCCTCCCCCTTATCCCTCTTTCTCTCCATTTCCCCTCTTTATCCTTCTTTCCTCGACATTCCTGACCCCTGGCAGCCTAAAACCCTTGCATGTGTGTGTTTTTGTGTATGTATATGGTGGTTGGCTAGTAAAGCTACAATAAATGAAGTGTCTTATTACAGCTTTAGGCAATCAAAACATACGCCAGGCTTTTTTTTTAAGAGTTCAATAGAGTTAAACCTTTCCAGGAAATGGTGTCAGAGAATATAGAGCAGCATCAAGTAGATTTACAATGATGAAAACGCTCCAACGCCACAAACACTAGGACACGGGAGAATTCCTGTACTGTATCGGTGCACCGCAGGCAGCAAAATGAGCCAGTCTGAAGTCAACAATGAGACAAAGTCAAAACAGGGGAGTGACATAACAATGCACCAAAACAAAGGGTGATCTCATGAGAGGGTGTGACAGGGTGGAGAGGAGGTAACAAAATGCAGAGAATAAGGTCTCTGAGAGGAGAGAGTGATATTGCTTTATCCCTGTTTACTCGGGTGAAGTACTGAACATCTAGAAAGTCACGTCACTCTCATGAACAGAAAAACAAAGCTACACTGACGCTTATGGGTTAAGTCTCTTGAATTTCTTAAAAAACACCCAACACAGCTGGGTGTGGTCAGATCTGTTGTAGTCTTGACCACACCCAGCCCAGATGATGGTGTAAGCCTTGTACTTTATTGCCACGCTACATCATAGCTGCACAGGTTGTGGAAAAAGCATGTTGTCTGTCACCACAAGTTGGCAGGGCGACGTAGGATTATTAACCTTTGTAACTTTGTTGCAGCCAATAGGAGTGTGTGGTTTTTTTTGTCACAGAGATAATTTGAGTTTTAAGACAAAAAAAAAAAACTGCAACAACCGACCAATGAGAGACCAGGTTTGATGCTGAAACTCTAGTGTGGATTTGGCTTGAAATATTATAATGTAATAAAGAAAAATGACAATGGAGAAAAGTCTTTTGGAAGATATTATTTATATTTTGTCTTTGAGACCAGATGCGTGGCTGTTTTTCCCACTGGGATCTGGGAAACTCCCTCTGTCCTACCCTTTCATGCCACTTCTAGTTATCAGTCTTATTCTTTGTCTGAACAGCTGCAGATCTCTGCTTCACACTCACATAGCTGCACACCTGGAGGCTGAGCAGTACCAGCAGCCGCCCGCTGAGCTGCTTTCCTCGTGCTGTGCGCGAGTGAATACATAGTGCAGATTTCTTTGGGGGGGGGATAATTCAAGAACTCATCCCTTTCATAAACCTGGTTCTCAGAGATGCGCAGAGATGAACGGTTTGACTTATGTGACTGAAAGTGTAAAGGCATTCACGACCAAAAAGATAGACGCTGTCGCTTCTTTTCAGTTCAATCAACTTTTCTGCTTCTGCTGCTGCACAAGTTTGACCATGTCAGACTTTTTTCTACTTAGCAGAACCCTGTGCTTGCAGCTGTGCCATTCCTATGCAGAGTAAGCTACTTTGGTTGCCAAAGGGGCCTTAAGAAACAGTGACGAGTTAGAGGAAACTCTTTTGAGACTTCAGTTTGGACAGGAAATCAGGTGAGTTTGGGAAAAAGAGAGGGGGGGAGGGGGATGGAGCACAATAAAAGCAAGAAGCACAAACTCTGTTATTAGCCAGCCTGTTGCTATGTAACACTGGTTGCCACAGAAACATCTGAATAAAAGAGAAATCATGAATGAGAAAGGTAAAAGGAGAGAAAACAGCAGTGCTGAGCAACTCATGATTAGCACCTACACACAAGCATTTAACCCTGCAGTGTAGCATCACAAATCTCCTAGCAACAACATATAAACCTGGCTGTAAACCACTATTACATATGACAGGTTATTATGATAAATGTATGCCTGAATCAGCTCAGTTCAGTGTTCAGTATAGAAAAGATGCCAGCGGCTCTGTAAGGCTGAACTAAATCAGCATGCTAACAAATTAACAATTGTTGGTAATTTTGACTGATGATGATGCTAGATTAAAAAAAAAATCAGATTAGAACATGAACGTGTTTACCAAACCTCATGGCAATCCATCTAACAGGTGTCAGCAGCGCCGGTCCTGGCCACATTTGCGCCCTGGGCGAACCCCCCCCCCTCCCGAGGCGAACATTTTCCCATGCGCCCTCACGGCCGCCAGTGCTCCCCTGGATGCGCCGTGCGCCCCTGGATGCGTGCGCCCCCATCGGTCTGTCCGACGCCCCCCTCTGCCTTGTCAACACCCCGCTCCCGGGGCGCCCGCTCCGCTAACTTAATGAGCGGTATCGAAAAATTACCGAGGTTTTTTTCTTTTACGGGCGTTCGTGCGCCCCCCACGGAGAATGCGCCCTGGGCGGCCGCCCACATTGCCCATAGCTAGGACCGGCCCTGGGTGTCAGTGTATTTCACCCAAAACTAAAATTGGGGCTGGATAGTTGATGGACTGTTCTAACACCTTTCTCGTCTTCTGACTGCTCAAAGTGCTTTCAAATGGAAATAGTAAATGGACTGTACTTATATGGCGCCTTCACTTTTCCGGTACATATCTCATTCACCCATTCATACAATGATGGCATTGGCTGTCATGTAAGGTGCCAGGTCGTCATCGGTTTTAGGAGCTAACCATTCATACACATTCACAATGATGGCACAGCCTTTGGGAGCAATTTGGGGTTCAGTATCTTCACACTTCAATGCAGTCCGGGGATTGAACCATTGATCATCTGATTAGTGGACTTCTGAACCACAGCCTGACACTACATGTCACATTCACCCATTTATACCAATCCGAAACCTCCGTGGCTGTGAAGTGTAGCCAGTGCAAGAAGTGGCAAAAACTGCAGTTCCTCAAACGTCCACTTGAGGCGGCTGCAGAACGATCTCCATAAGCCCCCATGTTAAAATGTCCAACTTCACAGCAGAAATAAACATGTTTACAGCCTGGTACAAAAAACTGTTTTGGTCTCTATAGCTAATTTCCTTGTTCATGATAACTGTACTGAGTCTGAAGTTTTTTCTAACTTATATTAAGTCTTAAAGTTATGCATAATCACCAGTATGGCCCCTTTGATTGACAGGTGAGTGCTGATGGCTTCTTTGCGCACCCAGGCGTCATTCAGTCATTCGTCATACTCTTACCGTCACTGATTCATACACTGACGGCATATGCTACCATAGAAGGTGGCAAGTGCTCATCAGACAGCTAATTTATTCACACACATGGATCTTCTGATTAGTGGAGAACCTGTTCTACCTTCTGAGTCACAGCCACCCTTTAAATATAGGATAACAGTGGATATCTACATTTGTGTACTAATGTGTAACAGATTTACGCCCGTAAAGGTTTGTGGCTTGTCCACAAATCACATGTATAAGAAGCTGACTGATTCGACAGTGAGTTAGTTAATGGGCTGATTTTAGGTAAACACAAGTTGTCTCTTCTCATTTCTTTCATTGCAACAATGACAAATGTCATGTTAAACAAGCACACAAGCTTACATAAGCCTGTGCGCTGAAAGAATGATGTCAAACACAAGAGCTCCTTCCTTCTCGTCATCCATGTGAACAGAACCTGATTAAGGACCACCCTCCCCATAAGTTGTGCTCCCAGTGCGACAGAGCTAAAAAAGGAAAAGGTTTCCTTTATCTCTGCTACAGACACACACAGAAATACATGCACACACGCATACACTCTCCGATACCGGATACTCCCAGGAAAGTGGATTCGTTTATAACTGCTCACATGAAACAGTCACATTCCTCTACATCTGCACACACACACACACAAAACACAGAAGCCACAGGGGGTGCTCTCTGTCATCTTTACTGTACACATTAACCACTGCTTTGTCAAAATATTCACTAACAGTGTCACACTGAACTTTCTGACTCCGTGTAAACACACCGTGAGTCCAAAAGGCTTCATTTGATTTACGGAAACTAATAATCATCAGAACTTTTTGTCCTGACTGTGAGATACAGGTCGAGGTTATACCAACAATACCTACACAAAGGATCAATAATGCAAACAAAAAACGTCCTTTCGGGGGTAGTTTACGGTAAAACACGACACTGCTTCAACTATTCAGCCCAAATATTGTCGGTGTCCCACAAGAACCTCATATTGCAAAATATTGATATCAACTGCTAAATTGCACAAAGTGGTTTACAACTCATGGGTCAAGCCAAACCACTGAAAACACATTATGAAAAGTCAAATGTGGGGGTCGCCTGCAGGGCTGCAGTCTCATTCGGAAACGCAATGTGTCTGCAGAAAACAGTGAATAACAGTGAAGCGTGAACAAACAGCCAGGCAGAAAATACATTTTATCACCGGTGGTGGAAGTGCTCCTTTGTTTGCTTATACTCTAGATTAAAACTGACTTATTTTCTAATGGCCTTACACTCCTGTGAACTATATGTTTGGACTGAGCTAATATCAATGGTCTATTTGAACAGGGCCTGGAGAGCAGTGGGACATTTAGTTAATGTGTACTCATGAGTGAAGCCAGGGAGGAAAGTTTAAATGCTACAGAGAGAGAGAGAGATTTCCAAAAACTGGGTGTGTACCGTCTACTGAAAGAAAGAGAGAGACAGTTTAGGACTGGTGGTGGTGTGTGTGTGTGTGTGTGTGTGTGTGGGGAGGGGGGGGGGTTAAATGAGAGCATGGAGAGAGGGGCAAGAGGGCAAACTAAAACGGAAGATGATAGAATGAATAAAGAAAGACGAGAGCTGCCAATGAACTTTAGGATAGCCGGAGAAAATGGAAGAAAAAGGGAAAGAAGAAAAGAGACCCCCTGTTTCAAGCCAGCCCAATTCCCTCTCACTCTCTCCTTATATGGCAGTGTTGCGTGTGTGTCCATGTGTGTGTGTGATACGGGCTCAGTCCCAGTGTTGCTCTCAGAGGGAGCGATTAGATCAGAAAAAAAAGCACACCAACTAAACTGAAACTAAAGGGTCCTTTCCTTGCTATTTGTACCACTGCCACTCAGTTTTTACCACTTTCCCAAAAAATCCTCACGTCATTATCCACTCTGCGGTGCTTTAAAACTGTCTGTGGTCATCAAAACACACTTCATAAAGAGTATTTTTCATTATCATAAATGTAAATTGTTCATTTTTCCACAGAAATCTTTTTCCAGCACAGCAGAAAAAGATGTTTTTTTTTGTTTAGTCTCTTTGTCATGGGCGACAAATGACGAACCGTTTTTTGGTGAATCCAAAAATATTTAAGAGAAACCACATTTTAATCTTTGAGAGGCAGAGAAAAAGGGGTGGGGAGGAAGGAGAGTAGAAGAAGAAGAAGAAAAACGAGATTACATCACAATCAAGCCTGTTTATGACTACGGCTCCTCAGAGGGGACAAAAATAACCCGTGACCTCCTCTTCATTAAAATGGAAGAAATCAGAAAAAGCTCATTGTCTCTGTCTCTTTTTTAAATTATTTTATATCTTTCCCTCTCTCCTCGTTGCAGCGGTCTGCTTCCCAGAATATTATGGCCCAAGTCCAAATGACTGGAATGCAGGAATCCAGGTAGCACACACACACACACACACACACACACACAGTGCATCCGTCCACACATACTGTACATGTAGGAATGTACTGTACATGTAAATATACACATATCAGTGCAGACATAAGCATTAAGGGAAATGCATGGCCTATTTTGAGCCTGCTGGGATCAGCAGAGAGGACACTTTTATGCAAGACTATATACTAGATTTATAAAAGTTTTGATCACCCTTTCAGCACAGGTAATGCTCACACTGTATAGATCATGACACAGTTGCTTAGAGTGAACGTAAACATGGAGCCCCCGTGAAAAAAAAAGAAAAGCAGTTTAACTTTGTGCAATGATAATTTGAACAGAAAGAAAGAAGAGGAAGAAAAGAATAGAGAGAAAAATGCAGACAGTGTTTAATTTATATTTGTATCACAGCATGGTCAAGGCTGCAGCTGCAGGAATAAAAACTCCAAATTAAATGGCCAAATACGTCATTTGTCTATGCTGCCTAAAAACGACACACAGAAGGAATCAAAACCACACAACAAAAATTCAGTGACAATAATCCTCTTTTCCGCTTGAAAAATACTAACCACCCTCCTTGTTCTTTCATGCCATCTTCTTCCCCCTTTCTCTTATCTTGTAATTTTTCTTCCCCTCTCCATCATTTCAGTCCTATCTCCCATGGAGAGGCAGAGAAGGAGAGAGGGACCGGGGGGGAGAAAAGTTTGTTTTTCCGAAGAGGACAATATTCCCAGGCCTGTACCATTCCTCCTTCTATTAATAGAGCACACACACACACACACACACACACACACACACACACACACACACACACACACACACACACACATATCCAACCCAAACAACAAGTCCCATATCTTCATGTTGTGGCTTTTAAATCCAAATAAATATAATTACATTTACCTCATGAAATGCCTACTGCCAGAGAAAAAGAGGCAGATATTAAGGCACCACTGTTGGTTTAACATGATTCGCTCTTCATTTAAACTTCTCATTATTGAACAGTCATTTTCCCCCCGATTTAGCTTACCCATGTCGACCAAAAGTCAGTCGACCAGAACCTCCTCCAATGTTAACAAACTTTTTCTTTTTTTTCCCCAGGTTGACTGCAGCCTATCATTAGGAAGATAAGATGCTGTCATGTAGCTAGCTGTAAACTCTCTGTTGGGTTAATGCTTGTAGTATTTAGCTGCCACAGAGGTGAGACAGAGGTGAGACAGAGGTGAGGATTGAGAGGTCAAAACGTCTGGAGTCGACCCTAAAAGGCTGCTCACCTCTGGGATGGTTGTCAGATTTATGGTGTTAGTACACAGCTAGAGTCACTATAACATTTGCAGCAGGTGGTTTCACATGTTGACGGCTCAAAATGACATACAGACATAATATAAAACGATCTTTCATTCCAACATATCTCTCAGTATAATGTTACTAAATTGTACATGGCAAGCTCACCACCTTGTTTGCCATCCCGTAATTTTGCAATTTAAGTTACAAGAAAAGAAAAGACAAGAGAGAGGAAAAGGTTTTGTTTTTATGGATGAGAACATTTGTATTAATGTATTTTTTGTATATTTTTTTATAGTCCTATGAGTTGTTTGGTGCCTGATGCCAGAATTTTACACAGTCAGAGTAGAAAAATAATTGCAACGGATGGGAGATTCTGTGTGGCAGCCCCACCTTGCAATCAGACTCACATCATGTTACATGAAAATCATTTTTAAAAAAAGTGTACCTTTAATTTATGATCTGACATGAGTAGGTAGATTTTAAAGCTGTCAACACAGTAAAAGCTTTGTATTACCATAATGAACTGCAGAGTTTTAGTGCACAACTCATTGATTCCAGAGAAAAACTGCTGAACTAAGCTCGACTGTGCTTGGTACAGTAACAACATCCTCACATACATTCCCCCATCATATACAAGATCATAATTCGACTATAACCCAAAAACCAAAGGCTTTTTTTTCATAACATACTACATACAAAGAGTTGATTATGAGATGCCCAATAAGGATTTAGCCTCTGACTTGTATTGAAGTGCATTTACAGTTAGTCATTTAGCAGACGCTTTTATCCAAAGCGACTTACAGAGAAGGGAACAATCAAGGTACAGTAGGATGAGAAAGCGTTAGAGAGGGACGCCCCTGCTCTGGTGGGAACTGGTAGTGTGTTCCACCAACGGGGAACAACAAACGGAAAAAGTTTGGATCGCCTTGAGCGAACAGGTGGCAATGAGTCAGGCGTCGCTCATTGGAGGAGCGCAGCGGTCGTGAATAGTTATCTGACTTGTATTAAGTAGTTTATATTAGGAGTACAAATACTGTAAGATATAACAGATCTACTAACAGAAAGTAAAGTAAGCCAGACCTTTGGGTACCACTGCTACATATCAAACCTTGATTTAATCAGATAAGTCAACTGAGAACCAATTCTCATTCACAGTCACAACCTGACTAAGATGCAAGTCAACACAAGACATTAATATACAGCTAGTAAAGAAAACAAAATTAGACTAAAAGACTAAAGAACACTAATGTACTACACTAATGAATCTGCTAGAACGTAAATTGCGGATACAGATGGAGCTATTGAGTTACGATATAACAAATGAACTGATACCAGTGGATCTGTTGTCTGGTATGGAGTGATGGCCAGCTGACTAGAGAGTTCAGTTTACAGTAATGAGTGTCGGGCAGGATGATACATTATGTCCAGTTTATTGAGAAGAGGCAAACCTGTAGATTCAATCGCCATAATCCAAGATTGGAACAAATGTCATTTTAACCAATGTTGGCTTTGGATAGTATGTGAAGGATGCTTATTTAATAATACAGGAAACTTATTATTCTTGCTCTGACTTTGGAGAGACACAATGTAAAACTGCAGCATGCCAACATGTAACCTCACAGATAATAAGAATGACCAATAATCTAATAACTGATGTGGAAATGTGTTGTTACTGTTACTATTATCTGATTACATTTTCCACCCATTCGGGGAACAGTTTATTACACAGTGAAAAGCTAAATTTAACCGGTTTCTAATGTAACACATTTACATAATTCAGTATTTTCACAATATCAATTCCTCTGAATAACAAAAAACAAACCGCAGATGTTGCTCTTATTCAGCAGGTTCCTTCTCAGCAGATCCTGGCACTGTTGTGGCTGCTGATGAGTCACTATGTATGAATGCATGCTTGGTTTGGTGAAACCTTCTTTTAATCAAGAGGCTTTTATATTTAGGTCTGCCACGCTTTGCCAAGCAGACACCAGTACATAAGTACACACACTCAGAGTCCAGAGAGTCTTTTATGGCAGAAGGGCTGTTCACTGTCAATAAGATCCAGATGTGAGCTCAGTGGGAGAGGGGATAAAAATAGAGCCAGAGAGGTGAAGGAGACAAAAAGAGAAAGACGGAGACGGGGTCAGGAGAAGAAAGCACACGAAACTGTGATCTCAGTGAGAAAAGTTGGGGGGGATAAACAGAGGACAGACGGGTGGGGTGAACAGAAAGGTGTGTAAACTTGGGTTTGTTTCATCGTACCGACATTTCTCCTTCCTACGTCTTCTTCTTCTCTCAAACAGAAACACTAGCTACTCTGATGTCACCACATTCCTACGGCAACACACACACACACACACACGGTTGCCACGGACAACGAAGTATACACATAGGGGTGGCCGTCATCTTTCTCGAACCCCCCCGCTAAAAATAAGTCCACAGCTCCATCACTGTCAATCCTAAATACAGTGCGAGCTGCTCTGATCTTTTGAAGCTGCAGAGCTCCCACTGTTCTTCTCAGTCTTTTTGCTCTGACAAACACATTAAGGGAGATTCAGGATGCTAGTGTGTGCGTGTATGAGCATATGTGTGTGTGTGTCTGTGTGTGCGTGCGTGCATGCACGATGGTCAAAAATGCCTCCCCCAAACCCACTTCCTGCCCTGCCCTCTCAATGAAGACAATTATGGTTCCTGCAAGAAGGATAACACAGAAGAAATAGCTCCTTAAAAGGCAGGATCCATGATGGTTTCACCTCTGCACACATTTTTCAAATTAAAAGCCAATACCACGTGATTTTAAATATAAAGAATAGGATTTGATGTCTGTATGAGTGGAGGAGTTCAAAGCTGAGGTCATTTATATTTGTGCATGATGGCTGGCACACAGATAAAATGTGCTTTTCTACTGAGACACAATTATGCAACATGTCTTTCACATTAACCAGAACGGGTGGCTTTAAATTGACGTTATTACACAGATTAATCAATGTCTGAAGACATCAGGTGTTTTCAACAGACAGAGGCCTTAAACAGATGATAGTGAGCTGCACTCATTTGGAAAATGGTAATAAAGCAACAAGTGATGGCTTTCACGGTTGAAGAAACAACCAAGACAATCAGAGCTTTGTAGGCCAGTTTAAGAATGAGGACATCATCTTCCCACAATGAGCCAGAAAAACTGAAATTATGCCGGAAAAAAACGGTACAGCTCTTAAATCTGCATCTGACTGACATGACAAACGTTACATTAAATGCTCATAGCAACCACTGCCGCAGCTTCCGTTTCGAGTGGGTGAGACGGATATGTCACTCAGTGCTGACTGGCGAGGACAAAATAACAAAATCTCCCAGACAGACACCAGCGAAAGGCTGAAACGTGATTTTCAAGTCTGCACCTGCAAACATGCACAGCATAGCGGATTCTGAGGTCAGCATTTATGCTTTGAACCTGCCTCCCAACAGGAGATGGATCAACCAGTCAGCTTGCCTGATATACAGACTACTTGGTGATCTGCAGTCACTCATAAAGCCCTTGACGTCTTTGTCTATACAGAAGCATAATTCCAGTTTGAGCACAATGTCAGACTGAATAATGAAGTGAAACAAACTCTCCCCTTAATTATCAAGACAACACAACTTATTAACGTCAGACAAATGCAGATAAATGATTCACTTCAAGACAAAAATGACCTGCTGGCTGCAAGAATGAACTACTCCCATCAAGCCTTGACGAATGGTTTAACACTTCAAGGTCATTTTGAGGTATTTTTAGGAACTTGGCGTCTCCTTATCAGGAGTGTTTTGCTTGCTCAGCCTTCATTCACATCCTTGCAACTTTTCAGGAAGTGTTGCAGCTGCACTGACACGATGAACGTCCATGAGATGATTCAGTGAAATCGAGATGACATGAAAACAGTGCAACAAAATGACAATGAATTCTGCCAATAAGTGTGTAAAAGGTGTCAGACACACGGGTATTTATTCCTATCTCACCTGTGGTTGTTGAATTATAGCGTTTGGACCCTCATGTTTTACCACAGGAACGCGTTTAGGTCCCTAAATGACATAAATCCTCCTGTGTTTATTACACTGAAGATCAGTTACCAAGATGATGTGATGTCTAATGCTAATGGCATCTCTGAAGCACACTGTGTGAACCTTAAATCATTTCTCTACTCCTTTCACAATAACATTTCAGAACCACACAATTGAAATGCCAACTGGTGAATAAAATGTTTGAAGGGGGAAAAAGTCGAGGCCTGGTTGGAAATAAGAAGCCTATTGAGGAGTGAAGAAGGACTACATTGTTTCATGAGAGACAGACCCAATTACCCACAACCCCCTGGCTGTCACTGGGTGATGGGAGTTTTGTGTGAGCCCCTTCAAACATACCTTTGGACACAGACAGCCAAGGGACAGCAGGTCAACACACAAACACACTCACACACACACACGCACTTCATAATTGAGAGACGATGCTGGGAAAGCTTGGCAGTGTCAAATCCCTGGAAAAAGTTTGTTAGTTTCAGTTTGGATGTTTATCAGGACAGAGGCTGGTATCACTAGAAATATTTTGCAGATTCTGGTTCAAGCATTTCAAATTAACGGTAGTATTCATGCCTAACGTAGATCCCGACACACTGGAGATGTATTAAAACGTATTAACTGACAACGTGACTGATTCACTTTGGATCTAAGGCCAGAGAGAGTGTTAGCGCATCCAAAATGTTTTTTTAAATACTAGTAATCAGCCAAGGTGATCACTGCTTACAGTAACAGGTTCCTAACATCATGTCTACTCATGACCTCTCATCACAGGCTTCATAATTATGTCCATGAGTTGAGAGCACTCCAACCAAAGTGATGTTCCCTTCTCAGACTGTTTGATTTTTACAGTTTCTAAAGGTCAGTGGAGGTGAAGCTTTGCAAGCAAGAACAGAAAAAAAAAAAGTCAGGAAAAATAAACACTCAATTGTGTTTTTGTGAGAAATACTCAAATACTCAAGCAACTGATACGTGTAACATTGTGCGAATTTTAATAGCTTCTTATCATTTTCTCACAGTCACTGAAACCCAGAGTTCAGTCTGCACGCTGATTAAACACTAAAACATATTTCAGTTTGATAAATGTTCATTTTTTCTAATGTCTAATGTGAAATACTTTTTTTCAAATGGAGCAATCGAAGAGGAAATCATCAGGGATTGCATTTTGCTTTAAAGGGTCAAAACCCAAAAAGGTTTTGGAGCCACACACTTTAACCCTCGGTATTTCTGTGTTTGTATGAGCTTGTTAAAGGCTCAATTATAGCCTCAGATTCTTAGATCCATATCTATTCGCAAGCCACAGCACAGACACGAGGAGCGAAGACAGGAAAGTGCAGGTAAGAGTCAGACAATATTATTTGGCATCAAAGTTGTTGAAACACAGATTCACACACGCGCACACACACACACACACACACACACAGTACCCACATGCATCAGTCTACTTGTGCCTTTCTTTCATTCACACTCTAACACACACACACACACACGCACACGCACACGCACACACACACACACACACACACACACACACACACACACACACACACACACACACATCCAAGTTTTCTCAGTTGAGGTAAGGTCAACATATTTTCAGTCTGACTCATAGTTTTGTGAAAACTCATCTTGGGACAAAATGTTTTACTTAAGTACAAAGGTTGGCAGCGACCAGAGTGATCAAACTTCTCAATGCTCACCTGAGAGAGGGCAGGGAAGGGAAAAGGGTCACTCCTTTGGGCTTTTTGGAATTTAAAAACAAAGACTAGAGTGTTGACTCTTATAATACATCATGTTAACTAAAGCAAACTTAGGGCTCAATTATTGAAATTCTCTGATCTAATCAAATTAGAACGGCATGCAAGTTACCTATAAATGTTAATAATTATGAATGACAGATGTTTCCACTAAGCAGCTCACAAATTCAAACATATTCAAGTATATATTCAAGACTCTCTCTCAACTCAAACTCATTAGACTTGGAGATGAGCACAGCAGAGACCACCCATGGCAGACAGTGTAAACACAGAAATAAAATGGAAATATGCAGTAGAAGGATGCATGTGAAAATTACTGCTGACCAATAAATTACATGCGAGGTGTAGTGGGAGTAGTGAACAAAGCTGTACAAATATTCTCACTAGTCTGGCCAAAAAAGGCAGTGATCAAAGCAAGTGTGACATTGCTTTGATCTCAAAGCATCTATTTGCCTGCACCAAGACACAAATTAAGGCTTTCCTGGTAGTATACTGCTACATGTTAAGTACTTGGCTTATTCTGTTCACACACTACTCCTAATACTGACTTTGTAATTATCTTACAGCTAGAGTTGCACGATACCCACGGTACCCATGGTACCCCACGGTGCCGTTGTCGTCAGTGGCTCCACTAATTTTGTTTAAAAAAACAAACTCGTTGTTTCAAAGTTGTTTCAGTCTAATTCTTACTTCACCAGTATTATGTTTAACATGGACCAAACAACATTATAAGTAATTAATAAGTATTTATAACTTGTACAAATATATTGCAGTTCATAAAAATAATAATAATTTAAAAAAGGCTGCAGTATCGCGATAATACCCGGAACCATGATACTTTGTCTGGTATAGTATTGTGGTTACTCATTTTGGTATCATGACAACTCTACTTACAGCAAGGTCACCTAATTTACTGCTACTAGAAATCACGGACAGTAAAAAGAATGGACGTCGTATGTGTGACGTTTTTGAAGAGATGTTTTGAAGCTCAGAGTCTATGGCGCCGGCTGCCTCTTCCACCTCCCGGCTAATCTAAAAATCTGCAAAGACGTGAATCATCGCCACACCTGCCTGGGTGGTCAGTCAAACCATCTGTAATGGCATCCACTTGTCAGGCTATAAGCATGTTTATTTCTGCTGTGAAGTTGGATATTTTAAAATGGGGACATTGACTTGTTTGGTAGCCAGTCTCAAGCGGACCTTCAAGGAACAGCAGTTTTTGGCACTTTCACATCGGCTTGTCTAATGAAAAAAGGACATGAAACTTTGTCATAAATTGGGAGCAATATGGTAAAATTATGAACCCGGAAGGAAAATGGGGAGAGGCCAATGAAAAACAGGAGTCTCCCTAGAAAAATCACAAAAATGCTTACAAATACATCAGCTATACATCTATAATGTATGACGTGTCATTACTATATAGATAGACTGTTTTATTATTCATTAATTTTGGAAATTCATCATGTGCCATACATGCAGTAATACTTACTATTACAGTAGAGTGAAATCATTTTTGTGGATTTAAGTTATGAGTCATTTTTTTGTTTTACTCTTCACTCATCTCATGTGAAATCCACACTGTATATGGGTCAAAACAAGGAAAATATTAAAGTCACTATGAATAATTCACAGATTTATTGTACTAATGATTTACATTTCAGTTTGCTGCTCATCCTGTGAATAGTTTGAAAAACTGTAAACTGAGTGACACTTAATTCCTTCAGGAAAACACAATTTGTGCCATGGATGCACAGACTGGCAGTGCTGTGGATGATGTAATGACAACGTGGGGGTGTGGGATGATGAAATCCGCATGATGGGGCTGATGTCACTGACGAGTTAATGTGATGACAGCAGCCTAGAGCTAAACATTACGAGACTTGCCTAACCTCTGATTCAGCAGCCAAAAATCCTACATACTGTAAACTAAAACATGTTTTTACTTTAGATCATCACTTTTTAAAATCACAAACAAGACAACCTGTTTGATTAATTAGTTCCTTTCCCACAAAATACCACACTGCAATAACAATAGACACACAGAGGACCAACACCACCTGCCTGTGAGGCTGCTTTGGCCTTGGCTGCTCCTGTCTCTCTTTTCCAATCATCCTCCTCCTCTCCCTGCGCCTTAATCCGAGATCCCAGTAGCCACTCTGGAACAACGCTCCGACACTTCCAGCTTCTCCCATTCCCATTTTGACGAGACTTTCTCAACTGGCAGCTAGAGCATGATCCAAACCGGCGGATTGATGCCATAAGACAGAAGACGGAGAGGGTGAGAGGAAGACGAGGACAGAGACAGAGAAGGGAGGAAGAAGCAGAGCGTTTCTACTGTCATGTTTCTCCGGATGACAAAAGATGAGTGTGAGAATAGGACTGAACGGCCCAGTCAACCCACAGTTAGACCAAGGCCTAGACCCTGTATAAGGAGTGTGTATGTGTGCCCGACCACGCTGTAAACTATGCTATGCTACACGTTGCACGGGTGACACAGTTGTACCATTGTGTGAATGACTGTGGGAGACGCAGGCAACACGTCCCTGACAATCAGGCACGTAGAGATATGCGCATACACAAACCCATACTAGCATATGAATGCATGTGCATAATAATGTAACAATAGACTGGCCACTCTTGCAGCTTTTTCAGCGAGTCTATGACAGAGTGATGATGTACAATTTCATTCTTTTGTTCTCAAAACCCTAACCACTTTGGATATCCAGTACAGTGTTTGTTTCTTTTTTATTACGAGCTATTCAAATACAATATGGAGACTTTAACGGAAGCCCTGACTGATGGACGATATATAAAGCAAGTATTTCACACAGTAACCAGCTAACTGTTAGACAAAGTGAGCTCTCATATTGAATTGTCGCTGGCTAATGAAAATCAAACACAATCACACATTCACTATACATGTCTACATAATTGTAAAAACAGATTTAAGTGAAGTTAAAAAGTTAAATGGAAAGATTTGGCTTTTACCTATACAAATATATCATATACAAATGACTCCAAACATTGACCTGCTGTGTCCAAAGTCACTCCGTCATTCATACATTTACTATTCACGATATAACAAATACTAGTTTGCTCTAAAATGAACAATAAATTGAGTATTTCAGGCGTGTGATAATCATAATTAAAAGTAACTGCACCAGAGTTAGCTGGCAGCTAACTTTGTTAAACATGAAACAGTACAATACATATTATGTGGGCCAATAAACAGAGTCAGTACGTAAAATACAATAAATATGAGGCAATCAATGTAGTCACACACGTGATTAGCACGAATGCTAAGGAAGTTGATTATTGCAATTGTCTTTCACTGACTAACAGCTTGCTTGTTAGCTAGGAGAAAAAAAGAGTTGTTGGGAATAATTTAAAAAAACATTTTATCTATGCATATTGTTAAAATAATTTGACCTCACTGCAGAGAGCACAGTGGCACTCATTAACTCATTAACTACCTTATAGGCTACAAGCTAATGCTGCCACTTACGGCTTATTTTGTTGTTGACTGAGGACAAAGCTGTCACTGTCTGGAGACTGAATGACCTGCCCGGTCAAAGTCAACTGTGACTAGTTAACTTGTTTTTATTGGTTTGTTAGCAGCATATCCCATTGGCCACAGTCATTAGCATACCATCAACACCCATGGGAGCTGTAGTTCTTGTACGCTAACAAAAAAAAAAAGTGTTGTTACCCTGAAACACTAAAATTTTACTATCAAGTACATTAGGAATAACTTTTCAGAAAGACAAATTAACCCTATGAGAAAACACGCCATGTTACAGAAGCTAGAAGAAAAGAGCAAAGGTTGGTAGTTGCTGCAGGAGTCAGTTTAATCTTAAATCTATGTATTATGATCATTAACACCACTACCAAATTAGGCCAGCAATTATTTATTATTTTATCATCTAAACCAATAAATCAGCTGTTCAATCTACTGAATCTCACTGCAAAAGTAATATTCATCACACGTTCCCTAAACCCAAGGTGATCTTCAAATCTTAGTTTTTCTGACGAGTCCAAAACGTTGTTATTTAAAATAGAGAAGAGCGGCAAATCTTGGAACCAATGACTTAATTGTCTTTCATTCAAATTATAAAGCAAATGACTGAACAATTAATCAACACCTATTTGTAGGAGCAGCGACTGTGAAAAGTAGACAAAAGAACAATGCAGGCTTGTGCAGAATGACAATAATGCAGTTAACGCTCTCTTTACTTTGCACAAACAAACATAGTAGACTAGTGCCAGCCAGACTATAACACCTGACAGGCAAAACTAACGGACCTAATCTGTGTGTGCAGCTGTTACCAATGGGACCCGCAAGTTGTTGTCCCTCGACTTCTACGTTTCTGGAATGAATATTTTGTGGCATTTTTAGTGTAGTGTAGCTGTTTTTTCCATTTTCGTAACTTTTTTCCTGTAGAAATCAATTAGCACCAGCTGTAATGTGAACCTTAGGTGTTTCCACATCAGGACTAGCCGACAGTGCAGCCCTGCATTCGGTGAATCATCAACTAACTGTAAAGTGGGATTCTCACACTGGACATCTTTTTGACCACGTGGACTGCAGATGTAAGACTGAAATCTACAGAGAAGACTAACATGACTGTGAGAAACCCTGCCAAAAGATGTATCATACTGTCCATCTATGACGCACACACACAATCTCTAACACCATTTACAAAGTGGTGAAACTGCTGTCTATTATTTACATCACATACACATAAACACACACTTAAGTATGTAGAAATCTGCCTTTGCACACACACACACACACACACACAAAAAAAAAAGCTGAAATAGCAGCTCTGCTAGAAAGTGCTGTTTCAGAGGAGGCTTTCCTTACATAAGCAAACTGCTCTGTAATTACACTGGGTGGATCCACACAGACTGAGAGAGAGAGAGAGAGTTAGAAAGAGACAGACAGGAGGGAAGCGACTGGGACAAGAAGTGAGGATAACAAAGAGGAAAAGAAGATAGAAGAAGAAGTATAGCCACGGTTCACCGGTTTAAACTGTCACAACTTTCCACTGGCGAGCTGCAGTGCATTTAAAATAATACAAATCCAGGGGGCTATCCTTAAAAGGGAAAGATAAAGATTTTCAAAGCATATTGCAACTGTCATCAACCAAGGGCAAGACATCCAGAACTGTTTTCCCACAGTTTTTTTCCCCCACTGTGAGAAACCAGATGGAGCCTCATGTTATGATTTGTTTGCAGTGACACAAATGTCGGTCGGGTTTACATGCACTTTTTTTTTAAATGTTCCCAATGTTAAAAAAGTCTGATTATTCTCACACTTGTTAGGCTGATGATTTTAATCTAAATTACCTTCATTAGTATTGCTAGAAGAGGCTTAACGTGGTCTGCAGTGTAGACTGGGTCAATGCTGTTTAAAAAAAGAAGTCAACAGGACTGAAGAAAGTTAAAAGGTATAGCTAGGGAGCTGGAGCCAGCATGGAGATTGGAAACGGGATCATTAGATACATTTACAATCTCTAAAGCTAAAGAATTAACATGTTGTTTCTCGTTGACTGATGGAAGCTACTACACATAAATCACGGAAAACCATGTTCTGTTTCTACACTTTGTTTTTGCTGAGATTAACAACATATAACGTATTAATTAATGAGCTTCAGAGGTGCTGGTAGGTGGACTTTGCTTCATTTGGACATAGCCGGGTTAGCCATTTCCCCTTGTTTCCAGTCTTTATGCTATGATAAGCTAAGATAAGCTAAGCAGGTGCTGGCTCCAGCTACACATTTACCATATGGACATGGGAGTGGTATGAGAGTCAGAGTAGATGGTCTGGCAGAGGAGGAAGAATGTCGCACACATGTGAACAACAAACAAGCTTATGTACACACAGATGTCTCCGGATAGTTATCTATAAAAAAATTACTTCAGCATCTCTACAATCGGCCTCTTAAATCATAATCCCCTTCCTCTACCATGCTCTTACTCAGAGGAACACAAAACATTTTTGTTGTGCCTGTCCCAAAAGCAATACCCCAGTGTATCGGAGAGACAGGCAAAAATATTTTGCTTGTGTGTATGAGAGTAGATGTACAAGATGCCTGGAGGTAGAGATGTTTTTGCACTGAAGGTTCGCCACTCTCAGGGGACTTTAAGTACATAGGAACAGAAACCATAGCAAAGAAACCAGTTTACTTCTAGTCAACCAGTAAGATCTACAGTGGTCCCTCGTTTATCGCGGGGGATACGTTCTAAAAATAACCCGCAAAAAAACGAAATCCACGAAGTAAGTTTAACAATTATTATACATGTTTTAAGGCCGTAAAATCCCTAACCACACACTTTTATACACCTTTTTACACGCATTTTGTACAGTACTCCCTTAATTAATCAGGACGCAAAACACAAGTGCGGTTCTCACTTAGCCAATCAGGACGCAGAACACAACGCCCGTTCATACTGTACAGTACGCTGTAAAAAAAAAAACATGCAAAATTACACTAAAAAAATCTGCGAAACAGCGAGTCCGCGAAAAGTGAACTGTGATATAGCGAGGGACGACTGTACATGATACCATCATATCAGAATCACCACACTCCCGGTACAGTCATTCAGCCTTTGTGCCCTACCTGCATTGGTAAAACTGAAGTCAAAACGTCTACCATCAGAGGCAGCCTATGTGTCATTGAAACCACAGATAGCTGCAGTGTGGCCTTTTCAACTTCTGATTCATCCCACCTCTTCCTTCTCATCTACTGAGTCACAGAGAACTTCAACCAGATAAGCCACATCCTCACCCTTTCATCTCTCTCTCACCTTTACCTTGCTCAGCATCCCTCACTTTTTGGACCTCACTATAAACCAGGGTTAACCTTTGGAAGTGTCCCCTAGCCCCCACACAATATCTAATGTGTCCTTTTAACTTCACTTTTAAGTCCACTTTCAAAAAGAGAAACCTATCGGATAAGCTCCTTCCTCTACATTGATCACTGAATAAAAAGGTCCGATGGCGTCAGCATCACAGCATCATTTTGATTTGTTTATTTATTCCTATAAGTCACATTTAATCGTGTGAGAGAATAACCAACTCATGAAATTTGTGCAGTACATGGCCAAAAAACAGTTGCTGCACCGAAGGCTTTGAAAGCACTGAAGGCTTTTCTTGGTGGAAAAGATGTTTGCTGATGCTCGTTCTTATCCTGACTGACTTCAGTAAGGGTTTTAATGTGTTATATGGTTCACTGATTTGATTGGTTGAAGTTCACCAATGACAGATGATAACAGACAGATGGTTCAACTTGTATTTTATGAAACGTGCCTTCCCTTTTCAGCCAAACAGGCTTTGTAGAAACACCCTGCTGTGACTTCACTAGATATAGTCAGTAGTGGAACATCTCTGGACAATGTAACTTATAGAGACCACTCGAGCAGCAGTTTATGGGTGCTGCAGTGTATTTGTGACACCGTGTTGACTGACCATTAAAAAACACCTAAGCTCTCTCTGCTAAAGTGAGATATCAATCCTGTCTTTTCCCCGTGCGGTGTGTCCCTGACAACATGTCAGATAAACCATTCGACAGAACAAGTGGATTCTGATATGGTTGTATTTATTGGATTGCGTCCGCCCGAGAACATCGATATTCTAAAAAGCAGTGAGCCTCTTAACAATTATTTCAAATGAAACCAAAGAGGCCAGAGCAAACCAGTTCACCACTTCGGTATCTACACATCTCTAGCTTTATTGTTCCTCTTTAGCTACAGGGGGAGCAAAAGAAAAAAGACCGGGCAGAGGGAAAGTATTTGATTCCATGTGGGTGGCCTGATAAAACAAAGTCAGTCATAAATCTGAAGCTATAAACACTATGCTTTTAGACCTAATCCATGCAGAGCAGAGCACAAACCAGTCTTTATGTCTACTTTCTTTCTTTCTGCCTTTTTTTCCACAGTGTTTCCTGCTTTCTTTCTCCCATTAACACCTCTGTTTTACACCTGGCCCTATCAATAGCATAAAACATGATACATGAACAAAGGACCTTTAAGGATATGTACTCAAACATACATTACTATGGCTGGGTATCCTTATGAGTGCAGACTTAAAATGTGTCTGTGGCGGGTTGCAAAAACTGAATGAATAATTTACCAGTCTCGGTCCTGTTTGCTATACTCACATATATCTTGATTTAAATATGAACGTTGTTGCTTTTAGAGTGTTTTATTTAGGCTCCTTGTATTAAGACAACACCGATGTGTTTGAGGAGTTTATTTCATTGTGTCCAATCTAAGAGTGTGGATTTAGAGGAAAACGTTTTATATTCCAGCAAGTTTAAAAAATTTGGTTTTAGTGCCGAAACTCAAATGATCCCATATTAAATCGGGTCACTAATGAATGAAACACATGAGAGTTAAAAGACTGTTATGCAATAAGAGGAGAAGAGAAGATGGGACACATTCCTGCTGCCTGCTAAAGTGAAAACTAGTGGAGGAAATGTGCACGCGCGCACACACACACACACACACACACACACACACACACACATATACTTATTCGAGAGGAATCAACATTATTATTCAATCACTATTTGTTTGAACCTGTCTGTTCAGCTGCTCTGACTAAAGAGCTGTTCTGTATCTGAGAAACACTCACTTTACATCGACTGGACAAACTGCAGGAAAAGATGAATGGAGCCAATACTCCTTTGTGGTTTTGTGTTTAAATCGGGCGATAATGTTCCCATATAATAATATTTTGACCAAATTCTCATACAAAGATGTCTTACATTAGAGTTTTCATGTCTAAATGAATGTTAAGAAGATATGTTTTCCCAAATCTGTCCCAGTTTGAGGCTAGAAACATTTGGGAAAGCAATACACACGTTAAAAGTTATAGAATTTTGTTCGGGTGAAGCAAAAATGGTTAAGTATGAGTCAAAATGTATGACATATGCTTACTTTTGAACATAAAAGACACATATAAAGACTTAATTTTGTACATATCACACTGGTTCAACTGAAAACCAGCCTTCTTCTACCGTCTTCTCCGGTTACCTCTCACCCCCTCACTCCCCCTCCCTCCATCATGGTTTCATTCTTCAGCTCTCTCGGTTCTATTTTCATCCTGTAACTTTTTTTTTTTTTTTAAAGCCAGCATGTGTTTCCTTCCAACGCGTTTCTTTTTTGGTCTCTGTCTTTCTTTCCCTCTCTTACCTGACATTTGGCTCGGCAGGCTGCCTCAAACCAAGACAAACGTTATGACCTCACTTCACTGCTATGTTCCAGAGACACAGAGAGAGACGGCAAAGAGAGGAATAAGATAACATGAGGAGGAATGTTGGAGATTTTATATTTTAAAAAAGGACGCAAAAGGAGATAGGTAGTATGAGCTGAAAATTCAACATACTGATATAGTATTTCAAACTTCAAACCCAGCATCTGGACAAAAATAGTCCAGAATAAATGTAAATAAGATAAAGGTGACATTAATGAGAGTCTCCAGTCTCCAGAAAAGGAGACCGGAGTCTACTTACTTTCTCAGAACTTGTCTGTGCTCCATGTTAGCTTGGCACAGTTGTTATTACATTCAGTCCAAATCACACACACACACACACACACACAGCCACTGTGCACTGGAGCTGTATGGCAGTGCTCTAAACACAACGTGTTGGCAAAACTCTGCACTTTAAACGTTTGAACCATGCATTGATATATCCCAGACAAATAGTATGCACATGCACACACAAACACAGAGAGACGAAAGAGGAAACCAGTTTATAATACGCACACGTGGGCAAGTCACTAAGGAGCGCACACAAACACACACACACACACACACTCGACAGAATGGAGTGCACGTACACACGCCAGCCAGCAGTGCTGGACATCATCAAACACTTCAGTAACCACAACAACTTCCTATTTCCGTAAATCCATTTCCTGCGCGGTGAAGTCGCTCGCCAGCTACTGCTAATGTCGGAAGTTGTTGTTTTTGTGCACACACATCTCCATTGAAGTCTAACTTTCCAACATTTAGGCATCCCTACTAGGCCCAGGGCTGCAAAATAGTCACTTCAACAAAAAAAAACAGTCATGACGTATTGAAAGCGAAGCCCTGAGTGATGTGTCTGCAACCTTCTGTCCTGAGCTCAGACGGGATGATAATCCCCGTCTTGTTCTTACTTTCTCAACACCTTTTCAGAGTCACACCCATGACTATGTAAACTATGTAATATTCTTTGCCTTCAGGCAAAAGACCTCCTGGAGAGATAATGTGTGTGCACTGAGAGGCGTGTTATGAGCATAGGTAGCTGTGTGTGACAACGAATTACGTAATCCACAGAAAGAAACTTCGAGAGACGTTTAGCTGCCACTCGTCTGCACTGTTAGACAAGCCAAACGTCATGAGTCGCTTATGTTAACAAACCTTACAAAATAATGACGAGTTTAGGAGAGCTCTCAGCCCAGTGATGTTTTAAAGAAAGCCTTTAATAACAACAATGTATTGTTGATTTATGCTGTATAGTTGTGAGGATTTTTATTTTTGGTCACAGCCCTATCAGTTAACCTTTGTGTTGTTATGATATAACAAGCCAGAAGTCTCTAAATGTTTAGACACTGCTGAGTAAATGCAGCATCACAGATATCGCACACCCCATCTATGTTTGGGTGAACTGTTTATTATAGCCTCTCTCTATGACTCTATAACTCTAGCACGGCAGACAATCGATTGGGTGAACCGAATAAATGAAAACAGACACACACACACTCAGTAGGCTTTGCTCTAGTCCTTAATGCCCTTTGTCTGAGTTCTGTTTAATCAAACTAATAACATCCTCTGATGTTTGTTTAACACTGCTCAGCCTTTAATGGCTCCTGTATTGTAGCACAGCTCCAAATGTACTCTGAAATTAACCACACGAGTCCTGATTCACAGCACAGGCACACACACACACACATGCACCTTTGGGTTTAGCTATGTAGTCGTAAGAACAAGCCAACTGTATTACACCATATTTGAGACATCTGAACAGGATAAATCGGTCACACTCCCTTTCTCACTCACTAAAAGTCAAACCACATTTAACACTATGCAACAAGAGAGCATTGGGTACACTAGCCTTATAAAACACTCACACAAAATGGTAAAGACTGAAAAAAATGTGGACTTACCACTCTGGGCTTGGTCTTCTGTGGGACAGCTATGGACACAGTGTCCTCTGTGCTCTTCTTCTGAGGTCCAGTTTCTGTAATTCCACTGGTGCTGGTCTCGGTGCTGGTCCCCTCTGAAGCTGACACTGAAGCTCCATCCCTGGTCGCTGGAAGAGGCCCCGGGACCACAGTATCCTTCTCAGCAGTGCTCAGTTCCAGAATATATTTCTGGGTCACATGTTCCAGAGATGGGGCCTCGTCTCCTGGAAGCTTACTCAAGTTTTGAGGCTCTGCAACAGATCGGACAGCAAGGCCGTCCACTTCCTTCAGTGTCTGGAGGTGTGGAGGTGGGGAAATGGGGATAAAGGTGGTGGGTTCGCTGGCGTGGCGGACATGTTTTGATCTGCTTTTGTGTTTGAATTGCAGTGGGGGTGTGGGAAGAGGAGGGGTGAGGTTAGGTTGGTCACTGTGATCCTCCTGCTCCTCTGAGCCCAGTTCGGGGGGCTCAAACGGGTCTTCATGAGGGAAGAACTGAGCCAGCCTGTTTGGACGCTTTCTGCCGGGCCGACGAACCATTCTAGGGGACAGTACCCCAGCTAGCTTGAGATCAAAGTTAAACTTCTCCACCTCTTGCTCTTCTCTACCTTGGTCTATTACATCATCATCTTCATCATCAAGGTTATGAGAGTGGGGGATACTTTCGGACAGGGAACGACCAATCTTGACTTTATTGCTACTGTTTGCATGTGGCTGTGTCGGCAATGCATGTTTAGATTCGACTTCCGGTTCCCACAGTTCCTCTCTCTGTTTGCTCAGGATTGGCTCACTGCTTGAAGGTGGGATCTGGCCTGGTTGATCCAGCTCACTGATTGGCTGAGTGCTGCCAGTCTGACCTTTTAACTGGGGGTCATTCTGGGAAAGTAAAGGGGCATCGCTACGGCGACTGGGGTCACTGAATGACTTCTTCTTGGGAGCTTTGCCATTGCCGTGGTCATCTGTCATTAGTCTGTCCATTGCACCAGGCTCAGCCACGATGCTCCTGATCACCCCACTGTAGTCATGAATGGCATCATCACGGAGCCCACCATCACTGTACACTGACAAATCACTGGCCATACTACCCTTGTATTCTGACAACGTGGCCGCAGAAGAGGCCTCTGGTGCACCTCCACCTCCTTTGACAGACAGAGATCCTAACAAGTTGCTGTCCACAGAAGAAAAATTGTTATTCCCTTCTTCTGCCACAGAACAGCGCCGCTGTGGCATGGGGTCACTGAGGGAGCGGTAGACTGTGGACTCCCCATTTCCAGCAGCTGCTATTGTTGACTCTGCATTACTGCCATTACTGGAATCAGAGCCTGCGTTGTTATTGCCAGATGGGGAGAACTTGCGCCTTCGACGGATAGCACTTGGAGTCGCAGGGGCTTCATGTCCTCCTCCTCCTCCTCCCCCTGCAGTGCCTGCTGACCTCTGCAAGACAGCGCTGTTGGTGTTGATCTCCTCAGTAGTAGTATTGACATTGTTGATACCAGCGGTGCTGCTCTGCTCCATGATGATACTGTCACTCTCAGCCATACGGGCAGAAAAAGGTAAGGAGGGAGGTACCTTGACTTCATTTAGACGATTTGTACAATTCAAGCTGTTCTCTGTCATCTCTTCTCTCTCTTGCTTAAATCCTTCCGCCTCATGGAGAGCCGACTGCTTCCATACGGTGACAGGCTGCCCGAGCACATCCCTAGCGATTCGTGACCCTAAATTAACACCCGCTGAACCCAGAAATGACCTCTCAGAGGGGTCACTGGGGCCGGTTTCTGGCTCTGTTACAATCCCTTCATCTGTTAAACTAGACTCATGGCCTGAAAGTTCATCTACAGAGCGGTCATAGAACATGCTTTCCTCTGAGTCGCCCTTCAGTAAGGCTCTCTCCGTCTCTCTGCTCTGTCTCTTTGCCTTCTCACTGTACTCTGTGCCCCTGCTGTTTAGCTTTTCCAACTGCATACTTTGTCCATCCCTCTCGCTCCTCTCCCTCTCCCTGTTCTCTCTCTCCTGCTCATGTTTATCCCTGTCTTTTGTGTTATTAAACTCAGCCTCTTCATCTGGCTTTGCCTCATTCTTAACACTCACTCCTGCTTTTTCCTTCTCCTCATTTGTCTTCTTGACTTGGAGACATCCATCCTCCAAATCATTGTCAGTTCTCCTTACACCAATATCATCATCATCTTCCCTAGTACTCATCTGGCAGATATCTCGAATTACCTGCCTGGCTTCCTGCACATACTTCTCCTGCAAAGGAGGGAACACCTCATCATCGTTATCATCATTGAATCCATAATCTCTCATTCTCTGTCCTCTCCCAACCCTAAAATCACCCCCATCACTTTCTACGTCCCTATCTGATGCAGACACCCTCCCATCCCTCTCACCATCTATGTCAAGCTGCTGCTCAGAGGAGCTCCTTTTGGCGGTGCCACCTGTCAAATAACACCTCGTGGCTGTTGTAGGTTTGTCTGAATACGTGAAGGACTTTGCACGGCGCAGGGTGGCGGTTAGATCTTTTAGTGATGGGCGACGACCAGAAGATAGAAGGGTCCCTCCGTGAGTACGTGAGCCCATTCTGTACACCGATGACCCCTCCACGACCCCAGACTTGTCCCCACTTGTTTTCCGCACCTTAAGCTCTGACAGGTCAGATTTCAGAAAGCTTAAGAGTGACATGGTTTCTGAGGTGATATCAGGGTTGGACATAGATATTCGGTTTTTATCATTATCATCTACCCCATCCCCACCTGTTGTCCTCCTTGTCGTGGCCTCACCACCCCTAACCCCTGTAGATACCCCACCTTCTCGGGCAAGTACACTAGGTAAAGGGGTGACTATGGGCACAATTTTGGGGCGCACCCGCAAAGGGGGATGTGAGACGTTATCCCCATGGCCAAAGCTTGGGGAACGGTACATTGTGAAATTTCCATGGTAAGTTTTACTCAGCATGGACGAGGATGAAGGTCTGCTATTTGCCCGATTGGCACAGCTAGCCTGGTCCTCCTCCTTCAAAGTCTCAGTGCTGGAGTATCGACTGCTACAATGTGAACTGCCAGAACTGGAAACAAATGGGGGGATATTGACCTTTGACACACGTGATACACCAGGAAGTGTGGTGGACGTCACAGGTGAGGAGATGCGCTCCCATTGCTGCACCCTGGCTCGGTTACTATGACTGCTGGGTTCTCTTGCAGAGCGACTGCGAGATGTTGTTCCCACTAATTCTCCTCCTGTGTTTGGCTGGTGGTGCCTGTCTGAGTGTTCCATTGTCAAGGCTATGTCACTGTCGCTGTCTTCCGATTCGCCATCATGATCATCATAATCATCACGGCCTGTTGCTAGAGCAGCTCCACTGAACTTCTTCTTCTTTCTCAGCGAGCGCCGACGCACTGCCTCTCGACTGTGGGGGCCTAAAGAACCAGGGCTGTCCTCCTCACTGCCTGAAGACCTGCCAATGCCCTTTGCACCCCACCAGCCATTTTTACTGCGGGATAAATAGCTGCCTCCACGCTCTGTCGTGCCCTTTTCTCCTGCTCTGTAGGGGATGGAAGCAGCAGGGCCAGAAGGAACACTCCAACTACCTCCTCTTCTTCTCCTGGTGTGCTCCTCCTCTTCGTCTCCAGAGCTAAACCTCCAGCGGGAGCTCAGGGGACAGGCAACTCTTGCTGGGGCTCTTAGTTCAGTGGAGGGAGCTACAGTAGAGGAGGAGGAGGTAATGGCTTTATCTGGAGCTGAAGCAGAGGAGGGGGGGGACGAGGTGGGGGCCTGCGCTCTAGAGGAGCTATGTGAGGAATGTAAACTATCCCTGGGCAGCCCGACCCCCTGTCTATCCCTTCTCTCCCTCACTGTCGGCTGCTGAAGAGAGAAGGAGGTGTCTAAGCTCTCCGGTCGACTCCAAGACGAAGTAGCTGGGGGTTGAAGGTCAGGGCTGGGGTCAGATGTCAACCCTGTCGTCCTGGGGGTCTTATGGGCCGCCTCTGCCTCAGCGCCGGGACTATGAGATCTGTATGGAGATGGGTTAATCCTATGGTAGTGCCTACCCCCGGTGCAACTGCGACTGCTACTGCTGCTGCTTTGAAAAGTATTTCTGCCAGAAACTTTGTTGTTATTGGAACTTTGCGTCTCTACGTCTGCCCCTTCATCATTTGAGTAATGCTGGTGGTCAGCTTTAGAATAAAAGTCCATACCGTAACACAGAGTCTCTTTAGGAGCACTGCTTTCTCTGCTTTGTGTTCTCACTATGCATTTACCATCTAAAGACAGGCTGCTGGCTTCATTGGCAGAGCTGCACGGCGAGAATTTGTCACTTCTGTCTGAAAGAGGGGCACTCTCACTGGGGCTGAGGTCGGGTAGATGGCCTCTGCAGGTTGATTTTATATGCTCACAAGTGTCACTTTTGCTTTGTCTCTCGTCAAAGATTTGCCTGATTTTGGTGACGCTGGGCCACAGGGGTGCAGAGTGCAGGGGAATAAAGTCACTGTGGTGTGCAGAGAGATAACTTTTGTGAGATTTACAGGGTGAAGGAACCCCTCTGCTAGTAACATCCTCTTCCTCATCTGTAGTCAAAGTCTTTCTGGGATCAGAGGAACATGCATTGATCTGTGAATAATCTCTCTTACCAGTGTTGCTGCCGCTGCTGCTGTCGGTTGTTAAACGTGTAAAAATCCGCTTCTTACTTTTCTTCTCTGAGTCCGAGCCTGACACAGAGTCGGTGCCAGAGTAAAACTTATGCAGTTTATTGTCTATGAGAGACTCTGCAGTAGCATTAGTAGTAGTATCACTATCCTGGAAATATCCGCCAACGCTGTCCTCGTGAAAAGATTTACGAGACGGAGACCCGTCTTTCCTGGAGCTCCTTGCCCGGGGAAGAGTGCTGCTTCCCCGCGTCACCGCTGTGCCGTCTCCCGGTGAAGCTCTGTGCGTCCCAGCGGAGCCACCGCCGCCGCCACTGCTGCTGCTAAACTTCTCAGTGAGCTGGCGGATGGATGGAGAAATAGAGGAGAGAGGAGTGGAGGAGCCTCTCTTTGAATCTGCGGTTGGGAGGCCGGCGGTGGCTGTAGCGGTGGTGGCAGAGATTTTGGAAACTTTTCTTGACACACTGACATTACGCGTCGCCAAGGGTTGTTCTGCTTTGCTGGGCTCCGGGGGAAGGGCGACGCCAGCTGCCTCCAAATCCTCTGATTTGTGTTGTTGGTCTTCACTCCTGTTGGTGCTCCAGGATCCCAACTTTTTGAAAGAGACGCTGCGATACACAGCCACATTCTTCCTCTCTCTTTCTGCCATTGTTCATGTCTTTCTTTGTTAGATTTCACGCACACATTTTAACACCAAGGATATTACAGATCCAATCACATTTTTGGAGTTGCGGTCCAGTTTCCCCCCCACCCTCCTCCACCGCACAGCCTGAAAACCATGGAAACAATGACTTTAAAAAAAAAAAAAAAAAGTTGGCAAAGCATCAAACAGCAATGTAACGAGGTTAATGAAGTGATAAATTGTCCAGTGAGTAGGCCTAAGTAGGTATCAAAACTTACATGTTGTCGATTCCCGAAACCGCATCCGTGTGAGGACGAAAAGCGCTACACTTCTTTTTTTTTTTTTTTTTTTGGCCCCAAACTTTCCCAACCTGTTCACAAACACAACTTTTCCATTGTTATCCTCTAATATTTCTAAACCTCTGCCCATAGCAGGGTTAACACGCCTGCACGGGCCCGACGCATCATCCACTGTTAATTCCCCAAAAACTGTTTGTGGATTCCTTATTTTGGCATGATTTGGTTTTCCGTGACTTATGTTGTTTTTTGCATGTTAATGCCTGAGATAGGGCAAGAGAGGGTGGGCGGGACTATAGGGGTATAGGGGCTGTCATAGCCCCTCGGGGATTGAGAGGAAAAGCTTTTTCTTTTTTGATAGGAGAAGGCAGATACTGCTGGACAAACTAGATGTAATTATAGACCTTTCCCTTGCGAAAAAAGACTGTCAGGATAGAAAAAGTAGACTTTAAAGAGGAAAATGTTGGACCTGCAGCACTTTTTAAAAAAAACTTAGCAACCCCTTATGAAAATACAACTATAAACACACTATTAATTTCCAAAATACAACATAAATTATACATTATTTCTGTCTTTAGAGGCTCACGGATGAATCCAGAGGCTGATACACTCACATTTTTTAATCATATTCAGCAATAACTCTGCTCCACGGTGTGTTATGATTGTGTTGGTAAATTAAAGTGTCAGCATTCATGGGGGAGAAGAAAAAAAAAAACAATGAAAAAAAAAAAAAATAGTTTTCACTCATGCACAATAAAGCCTCTGTGGTGCTTCCCATGTGGCTGTCTGGTTAACAGGTCCTTTTGTTCAAGAGAGGAATCCTGTGTTACATTCCCTCAGAGAGGAGAGGAAATGCAGACTGCAGCGCCATCCACAGGCTGACATGTGAAATGTCAGGTCACTGGTGGTACATAGTGGACAGCTTAATAGTTAATTTGGATGCTTTAAGTAATATTTCTCTAATTCTGCATCACTGAAGCAGTAAACGATAAATTCCCTGCGTAAGTGGAACAGTCTGCAGGGACTTGGCTCCAGTGAGTTGGAGATTCAAGTCCAGCCTCGACCACAGTTTGTAGAGTTGAGTAGCTGCAGAGGTGTCAGTTCACCTCCTGGCCACTGCTGCATGTCTGGCCATCACTCCACATTTGCAAATCTAAAAGCCCTTTATGTGTGTGTGGTTGTATTTCAGGCCTATACATGTAAAACTTGAGTGAATTTCCCCATCGAGGATCACTAAAGTTAATGTTACTCCACTTATATTCACCAACTGTTGGTCTTTAAAGGTCTAGTGTGTAACATTTAGGTGATTCTGTTTAAAGAATATGGCTGTTTTTATTCATGTATAATCACCTGAAAAAAAGAATCATGTTTATGTTATTTTACAAAAAGCCTTTTATATCTACAAGAATACTACTGCTAGATGCCACACAATTCTACACACTGGTCTTTTAAAGTTTCTGTTTATTCTGTTTGGAGGCTCAGATTCAGTTTGAAGTAAATCTGTACCAGACCTTTTCATGTTGCCAGTTGAAATTATGTTAATCTGCAAGTTGGAAAAGTTAACAAGTTCCAGATTGCAGTATCAATATTTACCTCTGTCACCAGGCACAATATAATGTGATCCAACACAACAGCTCTGCTATATAATGCTCAGTTTTAATTTACACTGTCCGAGAGGTTTTAATTTAACTTCATGTTTATTATTGAGGTTGTAGTTTGCAGTGGTGTTAAACTGGACTGCATCATACATAGAAGCACCTTTCAAAATAACGCACTCCTGTACAACAACAGCACTCACTACAATCTTAAAAAGTAGAAATATTACCTCTCTGACAGTCAACAAAACTGAAAAAATTTAAGCATCAAAGTAAAATTCATCACACGAGTGTATGACATATACATATAATATACATGCTGACGGGCTAATTATAAAAAACAACGATACAGTGAAGCTTTATAGTTCATTGTATAAGCGTTGTTTTGTTTTTTGAGGGTCATCTCTTCAAAATCCACTTGACTACAAATGTTGCCAAATATATCAGTGTTCATGTTGTGTTGTGAAAAAGAAAGGAACATTTTAGAACATTACTTTTATCTGAATGAAGTAAAGACATTCACATCGGGCTGCATGACTTCTTTTAATGGCTGTTTTCAAACATTTTCAACAAGCAAAAAAAAAACCCATACATTTCACTTTAGTATAATTATATCTATGTAACAAAAATAACATTTTTATTCATGATACTACTCAGTGTTACAATATTTTACAAAAATAAGAATTCTTCTAATTAATACTGATTGACATAAATATGCTGGCACAGTGCATCGACATCTGAATCTCTAAACTGACCACACATGACACATTTCAGGCAGTCGAGGAAAAATAAAACAGACACGACAAACACTTGAACAAACAGACACATAAACAACAAGACCTACATACAGTGAATATGCATGCTGTACAGAAAGCTTGTGACCTCATATTTTGGTCAAAATAATCCTCGTGTTTAAAACACATCAAAGTTACACGTTCACATTAAGCCGATATTCACAAGACTTCTTCCCAAGCAAAACTCAAACTGCAGTTGCAAGTTTGAACCAAGCGTTAGGTAGTGAAGCTGCCTACAGGCTGTCTTCAGGGCAATTCAAAAGATACAGGTAGATTTATTTAAAGTCTTGTTTTCTCAGGATACATAATCACTTTTTTAATTTTAGTTTAATTTGACATTCAGCATTAAACTAACCCCCTCAAGCCCATTTTATGAGCAGAATTCATGTGTATGTCACAATTACCTGTGTAACTGTAATGCAAAATCAGGTTGAATTTGTGCAAGGTTTACCAAATCTTAAGACTCCTGCAGCTCTGTTTACATATTACATACATTTACAGTGTGGATCTGAGACAGGACAACATACAGAGTAATTGGGAAAAACATTAAACTGCGAATTAAGTTAAATTAAAATGAAAATATGTAACAACAGCAAACTACTACACATCAGTACAGACTAAATCATAAACTCAGTTACTCAGTTAATTGGTATATGATATATCATCCATTGTGTGGACTGTACACATTCAGATTGTATCTGATGAGAGTATTTCAAATGGTACCAAATACTAAACATTTCACATGGACTGTAGAGCAACTCTTTAAGAGTAAAATGTCTCTATTCTCTTATAGTTTTCTATCATCTCTCAACACCAAATTTTCATCAGCAGAGGTGTTTTCTTGGGAAGGGTTCACACACCCGCAGGAAGTGGAAAAACCACAGGGTTGGGCCTTAATTTAGACCAAGCCCTCAAGCACATAAATTGCATTTTTCCTTCCCGTGAAGGATTTAGCGCATCTGATAAGGATGCATTGGCACAGTGTTGGTACAACTATGGACCTATTTAAGTTTTCTTGGCATCCGTTTATCTCTGACTGTAGTAACTACTGTCAGATCTAATCCTTAATGGATAGTCTGTTAATGACCATACCATTTTTATAGAGTCATTTCAGTGCAGTGCAGTTACGGCAGTGGGGAGCACACGCCATCCAGTGGTAAAAACATGCAACATCAAGACTTACAGCTTGAATAATGTTGAACTGTGTCCCTTTTAGGGGATAAAACAGTAGAAAGCTATAGATACAGTAGAAAGCTAAAAATAAAAATGCAAACAAACAATATTTCTAATCCACCTGCCACATTTATACACACATGTGCTTTATTCACGGCACACAGAGACAAACAACTATTCAGTCACACCTACGGGCAATTTAAAATTAAAATCAATTAACCTATTAAGTGCATGTCTTTGGACTGTGGAAAGATGCTGGCGTACCCGGAGAGAGCCTACGCAGACACGGGGGAGAACATGCAAACTTCACACAGAAAGGCCCCAGCCAGGAACCTTCCTGTTGTGAGGCGACAGTGCTAACCACTGCACTGTGGTTTATTTTATTCACAGTGTAGAACAGAAATAAAATAAAAAAAATATTTACTTACAAAATAAAAAGAGAAAAGTTTTCACAGATATCAGGAACAAAGCGCGATGTGAATGCCCCGGTGGTCTGCTGACAGTATCATCAGCATTTGTATGTACAGTGCATGTACAGAACAGAAAATTTTCATTTTCAGCTCTGGAAACATAGTTTTCTCAGTCTATATTCGCTTTTCATATTATTAAGATTAAAACCTTCATGTTGACTTTCAGAAGGCTTCTTGATGCCAGTACCTCCAAAACCTTTTTAGACCCTTTTAGGAAGGTGCATGGTACATAGGCGCTGAGTCCTTACCACAGTGGCCCGGTTCTGGCCTCAATTCCAACTCGTGGCTGGTGCTTTGCCACAGTTGTTGCTATCAAACAAAGGCACTAAAAAAAACGGGAGGCACAGGATGCAGTTTACATTAAAACACGCATAAAGAAACCTATTAAAATAAACTTAGCAGCATCCTAGAATCCACTACTTTTATAGCAACAAGGTTTAAGTTATACTGATCTACTGTTCACTTACACGTTGGTGCTCTTGTCCTTCAGGGTGGTGACTTTAAGCATAAACCTTTTGGTGCTCTGGCGGTAGCGTGGCTGGGTGAAGTAAAACAGAATGGGGTCCAGAAAGCTGTTCATGCTGGCAAACGGCCTGGTGCTCTTATAGATGATTGAAAATAAGTTTTTTGTCTCGCAGGGTGCGTGCAGAGTACGGATAACCAGGTACATGGTCTTGGTGAGGTGAAAAGGCAGGAAGCTTATGCAGAATACTGTCGCCACCACAATGATCATCCTCACGGCCTTGCCCCGTTTCTCCCCTGTCGCTATGGAGACACCCTGATATGACACCGGGCGGCAGAGGATGTGGGCCATGCGACAGTAGCACACCATCACGCCCATAAAAGGCAACAAGAAGCCGAGGCAGGTGAGAGCCATGCCGTAAGGATAGTAGTGTAGTGAATCACCCGGCGTGCTTAAATCGTAACACACTGTGCGGTTGCGTTGGATTCCCGTGGCAGCGAAGCGAAAAGTTGGCCAACACAGGCAGATGACCACCAGCCATACCCCTCCGCAGATACACCACACCATCCTGCGACCACCTTGCTTGTGCCACATCGCAAGAGGGTGGCAAATGCCCACATAGCGCTGCACACTGATGCAGGTGAGGAAGAGGATGCTGCCGTGGAGATTACTAAAACAGGAAAAGGAGAGAGAGAAAATACTTTTAAAGTTAAATCTTATTAAGCTGCAATCTGTTGTACTTCAGTGCAGTGCTGCTTCTTTCATACACATGAACATAAATGGTTTATTTGGAGATAACTGTGTAGAAGTGGAAAAATCATATGACTATACAAAACTTGCTGCCCAAGATGTGTGAAGCTCTAACGAGGTCTCAGCATGCTTCAAACAAAGTGTCTGCCCACTAATATGTACCGAATGGCTTCACGTATCCACTTTTCATGTTTACAACCACATGAAACATCATGAGAGACTATCAAAAAGTCAGTGCTGTTATTTGTAAAATGTATCTCAGCTCCCTCTGTGGAGATTTTTTACTCCACCTTCACGTTTGCCTTTAGGTGGTTAAACAACTTAGATCCTTTGAAGCATACTGAGACCAAGTAAGTTCAGATATGATGGAATACTTTCAACACACAGCTGTATACAGAGATAACCAGCCAATATTCAGTCAAGTATCTCACCTGTAGAACTGAAACCTGACCATTTTGCAGGCAAACTCGCCAAAGGGCCAGTAGTCATGACTGCCGTAGTTGTAGATGAGCAAGGGAAGAGACATCACATACAGAAAGTCGGCGATGGCCAAGTTCAGCATATAGATGTTGTTTCTGGACAGATTGGGTCGAGTCTTCCATATCTTAAGTATGACGGCAGCATTGAGAGGAAGGCCGAGCACGAAGACAAAGGTGTACACAGCGGGGAGTAAAATACGCTTAAAGTCCTCCTTGTAGGTGCAGGAAGAGGTGCCTGTCCCGCTAATGTTGCTGATGTTACCGTCACTGGCGTCTGTATACAGCTCTGTAGGGCGTTCGCTGGTAGAGTAGAAGTCCAAAGAGAAGCTTTTTGAGATTAACGTTTCCGTAGGGAAAGAGTTTGGCATCTTCACATTCTAGAGGATAGACAGGAAGAGATATGACGGGGATGTTAGTTTGTTGATGATATCAATATTTTAACATACATAACAGATGTAACATACACAGACTTAAATTCAGGTAAAAACAAATAAGCAAACAAACAGATTCAACATAAAACTGTGTGCATTATACATTGTCTATGTGTCATACATGTTTGTGTATGCACTGAAAACACTGTTTTTAGTTTGTCAGTGTCCATTTGACGACACGCCCTCCACCAGAGGGCACATGAGATCAGTTGTTGTTTGATTTGTCCTCAGCATGTCCAACATCACATGAAACACTGGACTTCACATAGAGAAATTCTTTTATCAGGTTCAATTAACCATCTGATACTAGAGCAGCGAAAGGGCCTCATGAACTCTCAGTCGTGATAAGATAAACTTGTATCGATCACCAGAGGGGAAATTGCATAACAAGGCACTGCTGGGATTCGAACCCAGGATCTCCTGTTTACTAGACAGGCGCTTTAACCAACTAAGCCACAGCGCCCTGTGAACACACCAAGATGCAATATTAAACAAGGATACAAGGCTATAATAAGGATATATTAGATAAAAACATATAAGTATTTAAATTACCTAAGTTAAAGCAGTAATACCATCAGCTGAAGTAGTAAATGCAATATAAGTATGACCCTATGACCCCAACCTGGGTGTTAAGTAGTAGTAGTGGTAGTAATTGCTAGGTTCTTACTAGAAAAAACAGCCCTGGGATAATGGCAATAAAATGCGAGCCAACCCATTATACTATGATAATTGAATCCCACCGTCATTTCATAACAAGTGGAAGCTGGACAGCTGCGAGTTTTGAAATGAAAACCACTGCAGACTCAGACATTGCTCTCCCACTCACAACTCACGCTGTCTGGAACAGATTGAGATTGATCAACAATCTCCATTAGTCTGCTCCCACCAACACCATCAATCATATCCATTTCCTTCATGGCAGCATGTGGGCGAGTAAGCGGCTGGCATAAGCCGCTTCCCGCGAAGCCTTGTTAGACCGTGACTCATGGCGTTTCACAACTACAGCCGAAAAGTGTGTGCATGCACTGAGTCTGTGGGTTTGTAAGAACGTGTTTGTGTTTGAAGTTAACACCTCCGTGTGGGTGAACAGTGTTTTCTTGAGAACACTGATTTCATAATTTCTGTAATTGGAGCGAAGGAGGAGGAGGAGGGCAGGACTATGAAACGATTCACTTTATTTACTGATGACTCAATTACAGCGTAATTTTATTTGTGAGACCAACTCTCTTGGTTATTTTAAAGCCCTGTGACATCATGACGGTCACGCAACTTTCTGAAAACAAAGTGTAGAAAGCGATGTACTCCATGATTCACAGTGTGTCAAACATGCAGGAGATTTTATGATGGAAGAGGGGCGCTCTTGTGGGGCTCGACCAGAGGTGCCTTTTATGGGCAGCCTTTGTGTTCAGACCTGCCTTTAGTGGTGCAACCATCTCTAATGAACACCACCTTTTTTTGTCTGACGTTGTTTTTTAAAGCTGAAATCGTGTAACCTGTAACTTTCCGTATGTGCAGCTAAGACGATGGTGGCTCTTGTTTGTGGAGTTGCGTCACTTGGTGCGTGTTGGTATTTGTAACGTTGGCGTGCATATGCTGTTATGTCACCAAGCAAGCAGTGACACATAAAACCAAAACTTTATATTCATATTGCTCAAAGGCTAAAGAGGTCATTTGTAGGTCTCCTTCGACTGTAGTATTACACTGCAATGTTTCCTGTTACATTACAATCTCACTGATAACGCTGATAACGAAGCAAAGCAGGAGTAACAGCTGTCATCTGCAAACTGAAGCAAGCACAGCTCTGATATCCATATAGAATATCCTTAGGAGCCTCATTAGGACTTCCACTGTGGTGGAGATAATCATATATGACTGGAAGAGGATATTGTTTATGAAAAAATAATGAAGTGTTGAGTGTCAATTTCTTTTTAAATTAATTAGGGGAAAGGGGCAAAAAGAAATGTCAAACCTCTTCCTGATCTGTTTAATCATTCGTGGTAGTATACAGATTTGCAGCGTCCATCTGGTCTACTTTAACTCATCGCCAATTTCATTTAGGCCTGCTTTGTACAGATGTCACAAAATGAAGTGGGCTAGATCAGCCAACAAAAAAACACGAACAGGCTTTGTACTTTACTTTATCAAAATTTGTCATGAAGCTCAGGATAAACTGGTATGAATAAGCCCAAATCATAACCCACGGTTGACTACTGACTTTAAAGGTTAATTCCAAATGGATTTAAATGAAATTATTCACCAATTGAAAAATGATTTAACAGCCATGTATTGTTTCTGTGTGGCCTTAATGATGACTGAGTTTCTGCTGTAAAAGTGTCCAATCATATAGAACAACACACAAAGAGTGCTCCTGAAATCTGAGGATTTGTATGTTTCATGCGTGTCATGTTTCCAATTTTCAAACACTCCAGAGAGTGAACAATAATTACAGGCCATATTTGTGTGTTTGTGTGTGCCTGATGGCTTCTGAGTCAAGTGTTTGCTCAGAGATACTTATCATTCCTCGGCGTATCCATTTCTTAACTGGCATTAATCTTCATTTAATATCAGTATAATACATAAACACATTAAAAGCACAGAAACACAGACAGACAGATATCCGCAGAATGACTCCAGAGTCAATATTTGTCGTCGGCATATTTAAGAAAAATTAGCTTACAGATGTTGCCAAGTCCTTAAAAAGAAATAAAATGATTTAGTGATCTGTGTTCACATAGATGCCTCAAACATCTGTGGTGGTTTCCAACTATAAATCAATCAATCAAACTTTATTTATATCTCACCTTTCAAGCTAATCAAATGTGATTCAAAGTGCTCTAGAAGAAACTGAAGGATTTAGTGACTTTTCAGTTAAGCAAACTTAACTGAAAAACAACCAAATAATGTTAAATGGAAAGTTGTGTGTGTAGTGAAGTCATTTCAAGCCACGCTTACTTCACCGGGACACTAATAGCAAACAGTAATTAAACCGTTGCTCACCGACATTTGCAGGAATTCATTGGGCTGTGTCGTTGTGGGTGTGAGGGAGTCATCACCTTTAGCTCTATGACTCAGTGGAGCTTTTTTTTTTCTGCCCACATAGCTGTCGAATTTAGGCAGGTTTCCTGAAACTTGTCCATACATCTTCTCATTAAATTCTTTCCATGGGAAAACTAAAATACTCTAACGTACTGTACTGAAGGTGTTGTAGTTCTATTATTATTTCGCTAAAATCTTTGAAATCTCTGGAGCTTGATTCTGGCAGTACGCAACCATTTTCTCTGAGATTTGTCTGATTGTAAATGTTACGATGAGCAAAGACTACAGATTACCTACACTGCAGGGGCAATACTGTACACCCGAACATTCAGCAATATGATCAAAGACAACACCACTCTTTCATGAGGACGTATGATAATCTGTTGAAATCCTCTTCCCTTAAAAGCATTGCACTGTTTGCATCTACAGTCAAAAGGTTTCTTGGAGAATGCGGGCATCGATCCCGCTACCTCTCGCATGCTAAGCGAGCGCTCTACCATTTGAGCTAATTCCCCTGCAAGAAGACACCATACAGCCACAGTCCTCCTCCTCCTCCTCCTCCTCAGGGCTGATATTACTGGCAGCCTCACTCAGCACTGTTTATATCTGTTCCACACATGCTTTGACACGAGAGACACGCTGCTGCATACTCTGTGCCGTCACGCCTGCCAGGCTCAACCGATGGTGACACAAGATTATTTATAAACCTGCAGGAATGCGACTGCAAGACATTAACAAGGAGATTAACAGCTGAACGTAAGACAAACAGGGTTGTAAATCAAACACCACATGATGATTTTTGCTACAGACACTGGCAAGAGAGTAACAGACAGAAACATACACACAATGGACAGATTGACACCTACAAACCATAAAGCCGCACTAATCATGTTTTTATTAATATTGACAAGGTCAACAAATGACTATGAGTAACGTGAATAATGTGAAGTGTTGCTCACAGTAACAAAACCACAGAGAATTACTGGCAGCTCTACTGCAGCTCCTGTTTCCAGACAACAGGCAACTGTCATGTGCTAATCTAACTAAACGACACGCACAATTAGCGAATAGCAGGCGAACATAATGGAGGGCCAGATATTTCGTTAGGTAGTTGGTGGAGACCAAAACAGAGTTTAAAGGATTGAACCTTTGCACTTAAATCCCCTCAAACAATTAAAAAGTGATAGGCCTAATATGTGAATATGTTTTGCTGCCCTAGGTGGTCAACACAGTTAATGCATGTACTACTGTATATCAACTATAAGTGAGTAAATTAGCAAGAATTAACTGAGAGCTACTAATATATTTAATCCTATGAATCTATCAATGAAGATTTGATTCATTGTTCATTCAAAACGATGTCTATTACAATCTCCAAGATCATCTCCGAGATGATATCTTTCTTATCTTTTATTGACTGTCTTCTTGAGACAATAGTTCAAAACCAAAAATACTAATCAGTTAACAGAGAAACACATTTAATTGTCACACTTGAGAGGCTGAAAATATTTGACCTAAATAGTTTGAAGGCTAAATGTAATCTACACACACACACACACACACACACACACACACACACAGAATTATAGGAGGGAGATGTTGAGTTTAGGAGAGAAAACAGGGAACAATTTAACCCTAATTACTTTCCCATCTCCGATCTCTACTGTCCCTGGCCAAGTTAATTAATGGTTCATAGCGTGCTCCCAGCTCTGCTCAAATATAACACACATTAATTCATGTGTATACACACATGCTGCAATCAAAAAAATGGCACATGACCAGGAAGGAAATAAAAAAAAAATAAGAAAATCACACACACATACAAAAACAGGCATTCAATGCAGACTTGCACGTACATAACATGCATGCCGACATCAGCACACAAACATAGACATCCTCTTTAATGAGATAAACAACAAACACTAGTTTATTTTCCCAACAAAGACAGACGCAGCTGCAGTGGTAAAATACACACAACTGCATTCTGCGCACACGGTCACAGCTCTCTGTCCTAATTAGAAGAAAACTAGAATTAGTTGCTCCTCGACTGAGTTGAGGATTTAAGGACAGAGGTTGTTGTTTGCTGTACAGATTGTGAAGTTCCTTGAGGCAAATTTGGATTTATGATAGCTAAATAACTCTGGCTTGACTTTGTTAAGCTTTGTTGATCTTGTTCTGCTGTCAATCCATGTAAATGTTTATTGATAGAAGCAAAAAACAGAGTCCAATTCATTGCAGTTGTAGCCATGACAGCACACAATGCTTCAAATGTGGACGTTGTTGCAAAGAAAGCATGGATGCTTCACACACGTCTACAACCTGGAAAGCGCAGAAGATCTTTACAATCACCACAGTTTCAAGTGTCATCAATTCAGCGTCCGACCAATTGTGAAATATGGTTACAATCTCATAAGTTATGAAGGAGTTGAATAATGGCCACAAAGTGTTTTTGCAAAATTGAAACTGCAGCCACGGAGGCATAACAAAACACTTTACTAATTGTCTTAGCTTAATATGGTGCAAGCTAATATGAGTCAATCACCCCTAAGGACTGGCACTGTGGCCATAGCACAGGGGACATTTTAAACCAATCAGCTGCACCATAAATAGATACATGCGTGCGATGAGGAAAGCTGATGTTCATCACAAGCACACTGCCTGCCATATGGCGTAGGGAGAATAAAACAATTACTTGCTGTGTGACGCTCAACTGCAATCAGTCAACGGTAATAAATAATAAATAACGTATAAACTCTCCACAGAGAGCATGGATTATCTATTTTTCCCCCACTTATACCTCTCACACCTGCTCGCTGTTATTGTACGGTACTGATCATGCTGCCCGCTACAGTGATGCACAACATCATTGAGTGGTCACCAGCTATTTGCTGAGGAAGAATGACAAATCAATGCAGTTAAATCACACTTCTATAACATTGTGTGTTGAGCTCAAGCGGCAACCTCTGGTGCTGTAAAATGAAGCCAAAGTGGAAGTGCTAAAAACTGTAATTCCTCGAGTGGCCGCTTGAGATAGGCTGCAGAAGTGAGTCAACACTCAGCCAAAATCCAACTTCACAGCAGAAATAAACAGCCTGGTTCAGACAACAGTTTGGGACTTTTTTTAAACTCACCCATTCAAATGATATTGAGGCTTAAAGTTATCCCCAATTACCAAGTACAGATGGCTTATTCGAGTACACAGGCATCATTCGATATCATTAAAATTAACGTATACGTGATGGAGAAACTGACTGGAGACCAACCAATATGGGATTTTTCAGACAAAGGTCAATACGGCTAACGATTTTAGAATAGTATCTAATTATTGTTTTCATTCTAAATAACAATTTAGTAAATTATATATGTATTTGTTTTGTTGTTGTTTCATTTTATTTGCATTTGTTGTATTTTGTTGCACAGAGTTGGGAGAGTAATGTCCAGCCTGATGTTGTCTTACACATAAAACAATGATCCCAGTCTCCTCTGCACAGTGAGGCACGCTGCTTATTAATGAAACAATGTTGTTTGTATCTGCAGCTATCTAAATTCATGTACTGGAATCAGATTTTCAACCGAAAAAAAGTAGATCGGTGCAGCTCTATTCAAAAATGATATAGATTACACACACAAAATTGCAGGGGACAAAAGACAGCTCTGTGTTGGTAACCATTTGCCGCAACTTGTGTATAGACATGTTGATGCGTGTTGTGGTAAGAATCTGGACTGGCGGTTTCATTAAGCGTGTGCAGACTGATAGACAGCAGTTCAGGCTGTTCTCTACATGACTCTTGCAGTTTCCACACACGAGGGAAGTGAATGCAGCTCTGATGAAACAAGTAAATTACAAAAACAGGACTGTGGTGGATCAGGCAACGAAACCTAAATGCGACTGCACTACAAGATTCCTTCTCTCAAGTTTCAACTAAATTGTCAATTTGTTTCACATTCTTTCAGTGTGTCTTCCTGGACATGTTTATCTATTTTTTGTTTATCTGGTGCTTCTGCTCTTACTTTATCATTAGAATAATAAGGGGTTGTTGATAACTATGTGCAAATATCACAGTAACTCACAAATATTTCAAACTACTTTTTCTCTTGGATGGTAGTTGTTATTGGTTTCTTCAAATGTTGATAGAAAAACATGTTTTTTTTCCCAAACATAAGCTGCAGTAAGTTGCTGTAACAGCTTAATAAACACCTCTGTTGATGCAAAAAGCTTAACAAAGCAGTAAATAGCAGTTACCCTGTGCCTTGTGGTGGCTGTTGTCATGGGTTTGTGGTGCAGTGGGAACGTGAATGTGGCTTTAGTAAAAGCAGAGTCAGTAAAACACGAAGACAGAGTGATTCCACCAATGCATCTCTGACAATCTGGGAGAATTACACTGTAGTTTTTCAACATTAGCGCTGGCTGCTATGGTTCCCAACTAAGACGAATTACAGCAGTGATTCCTGTAAATCTAACTTAGACCAGCGAAGTCCAATAAATCTTTGGAAAACTGCATTAAAACTACCATGTTTTAAAGGAGCCATTTGGCTGGCATTTTTGGGATGGCTGCCACTGAGCTCTTGGTTATTTACTCAGTGAGATAATGCTGTGCATTTAACTATGGTCCTGCTTCCCTCTCTCTCTCTAACCCTCTATCAAATCTCTGTCTCTAAATCAGTGTCACATTAGTGTGTTCCCAACCTGACAGACAAAACACCCACTGAAGCCGGGCAAAGAGGACTCTTTAATAAAAACAGAGTAATCATGCGAAAGTCCCGCGATGAGTGGCCTTTACACAACAGTCCATCTGAATGACTCTTAGTTGTGATGTCCGTTTTCACTGGAATTAGGTAATTTCCTTGCTGACAAGGTTTGACGGTAAAGTTGTGCAATATAAGCTTAGTAAAAAAACCTCAACTCGCTATTTTTCTATCGTTGATGTCACTAGTTGAAAAAATACCTATGATATACTGCTAGTCGAATAAATCAAGTCATCTGAAGACATTGTTAGGAAACTGCAACTTTTTCACCGCCTGACATCGTAAAGACCACATTATTAAAGTAATCAAGAAAATAATCACCAGATTTATACCACGAAAGAAAATGTTAGCTGCAGACCTACATGCAAACACAGATGTCACAGTATATTCTGCTGCACTTGGGCTGGCAGCTATCTTTGTCTCACCTCCACTACCTGAGAGGATGCTGTCTCCTGTTATACATTAGGATATCAGTGACAGCCCAGTGTTGCTCAACACTGTCCCTGGGCAGGGTATTCTCAGATGGCTCATACAAATATAAAGACAAAGGACTGCTCTGTGAACACACAGCCAAGTTGGCAGATACTGTATTGAAAAGCGAAGCTATTTATCATGGGTACAAGTTTCATATCAGTACCCATGAATATGAAGAGATGAACACAGAACATGGTGTCTGGCCTGTCCTTACTCTAATTCTCCTTCTCCTTTGAACTCTTCAAGCGATCAGGGACTAAAATTATTCATTACATTAAAACATTGTTTAACAGCCCTAAAGAACAAATTTTAACAAACAGAGTTTTGAGCTTTTATTATCCAGGGAAGTCTGATTTGTATCGAGTGAGAATAAATTGGCTTTGTATGCAGACGACCTTTTGGCTCTCCCCCTCTTTTACAATGTTTCCAACATTACAGTGCAGCTTCTGGTTTTAAGCTAAACCTTACAAAAAATGAGGTCCTGCCCTTGAATGCACAGGACAACTATATCAAGAAACTAACGAAATATTTACAATGGTGACCCTAGTGGACTTAAATACTTAGCCTATAGATAAGACCTTTAAAATGAACTTTAATTCTCCTGTAAAATGTGTATATAATGGTCAAATTCAATGTAATATATATAATATAAAAATTATTGTCCAGTCAAAATTCGTGAATGTAAACAAGACGCTAAATTTAATCTCTTGACAACAGCTAAAGTTTTCTCAAGCTGAAAAACTGTACAACCAGTTCACGTGAATAGAGACAGTTTCCCCAGGAACATTTTAGGCTCCTTTATATATCGTGAGCTGCTGCAACAAGCAGCAAACATTTGGCATCTTTCCAGTTCATTTTTATTATAATGTTCTGCAAAACCTGTACCTGCAAAATCCACACAGCTATGCTGTCATCAGGTATTCACACCTGGTTTGTGTACAGTAAAACCTCTCAGTGCCCTGAGACATGCCTCCCTGCAGCAGAGCCAGCCGTGGCATGCGGTACTGGTACTATTATTTCTTGATATAAAAAAATAAGCCCACGCTAATTTAATTGAATAGCAAAGCCTTATCATTATTATCCTCCGACTGATTAGACTGTACCTGCTCTCTGAGGGGGTTATTTATTTATTTGTATTTCTAATTTATTATCTTCTTGTTTACTGTTTTGATTGAGCAACTTGTTTTGCAAAGCTAATTAGTTTCTTGTGTGTTTATGCGTGTATGTATGTAAAGGGGGCACCACCTTAAATCTTGCCTAGGGCTCCAGACTGGTTGGGGACGGGACTGCCCTGCAGCATGTCTTAACAGGGACGGCGTTACACCGGGGCTAGGGGGTGCTATAGCCCCTCAAGCATTTTATTTTATATTTTTATTTATTTATTTTTCTTAAATTAAAAAAACATTAAAAAGTTCACAAGTAGCCATTCCAGGGGAGAGGAGCGTGTACAGTCCGTTGCGATGGATTGTTTTGTGATCAAGAAAAAAAGTCAATGAAGATGAATGAAAATGAAGACCAAGACCCATGTCTCCGAGGAGGAAAAAGGAAAAGAGAGAGTTTCGAAAAATGATTCTGAGAGAGGAACTTGTGAGCCAGGTCCTGAAGAAGCACCAGAGCAATCCATCGCTTCATGCTGCACTGCTGACACAGACACCGCTCCCTCTGACTGAAGCCAGTCACCTGCTGATGAACCAAGGCGGCCTCTTCTTCTGCATTATCCAACCACGAAAGTTGGACAGCAGGAGGGCCACTTCAATCGTAGATGGTATGAGGATTACAAATGGCTGGAATATTGTATTTCAAAGGAAACTGTTTCCTGCTTTGCATGCCGCCATATTTTTAATTAATTAATTGAATTATTAATTCCATTTTTGACCTTATTATGCTGTGATCCGAATCATTAGTGTGTGCACTTTACAGCCTATGTTATTCATTTAATTTCTTTAAGTTATGATGCTGTGATCCGAAACAATGTTGCCAATGCATGGTTGTTTGTCATTATTAATTATGCATATGGAAAAAATACAGTACACTACATTTTTGATGTGTTGTCTGCTTATTGGCAGGCGACCTTTGCACGTGAAACATTTTTGGCATTGCCTTGCGGTCACTTGTATTAGGCTTAACTAGTTTGTTGAATATCCTTTGGCCAAATTCAGTTAAAACTACTTTTATATTGAACATGCTCGTGCTGTGTATGATAGCTGCTTTTATTGAAAAAACGAGAACCTCCTTATAAAGCATTATTTTCTTAGCACCCCCACTTATCGGTCAAGCCCCCCCTTAGCACCAGGAGAGACAAAATCCTGGCTCCGTGCCTGTCAGTCTGTTCACTGAGGAATTTGATTTTTTTTTTTTTTTTTGGGAGGGCTGCAACACATCTGATCACATCAGGAAAGCTCATATCAAATGTGCAGTGACCGATTTAAAGTGCACAAAGCTTCCTCCAGCCATAACACAGAGATACCTGCCAGACTCGGGTCTTGAGTCAGTCAAAACCTGTTTGTTAGCTGTAGTTTCAGATGTCACAGTAAACATATGAAGGTTTAATCATGATACTAGAGATAAAATGCCATGTGGAGGCGTGTTTGGCAACAACACCACGCTGTTCCCCAATGGGAATATCATGTTCTCATGCGTTTCAGTTCTTTAGGGACGAGTGAGAAAAAGAGAACATGAAATAAATAAATAAAAAAAACTTACACAACTTACCCTGAATGACAGCGAAAAAAATAAACAAAGTGGCAACATCAACAAGTTGGCGACGTATCCATGGCAGAAGTCTCGTCCTTTTGTCTCCTCTGTAACAACAGAGAGCAGTTCAGCAAGGAGGGAAACAAGTAAAGAAACAAGTGGTGGTAAAGAAACCTCAGTTCAGTTGCTTTAAATCAATAAAAACCGAGTAGAAGTGGCTCAAACGCGTTGTTTCTCTGTTTCTCTGGACCTACATGCTGTGTCTGCTGCTGCTGCTGCACGTTTCACTGTTGCTACTGGACCACGCCGCGCACGCGCACTACTCCGGAACCACGCACGCGCCGTTAGCACGCGGCCACACGCGCGCGCGCGCACACACACACACAAATAACTGTAAGTGTTAGTTATTTTTAAACCCCGTTAAGTCAATGTTTTTTTTTAAAACCATTAACCCTATAATCACGAGTCAAGACTTGTTTTTATGTTAGGTGTATTTTAGAAGTACAAAAATAGTTTAATCACAGATCTAAATCAAGAAACTGCAGATAACCATAGCAACAGTAGGCCTCATGCCACTCACTGTTGACTTTGATGGTAAACTTATAAAAAAAAACAAAAAAAAACCTTATATTAATAGATTAATAATTTGTTTTTGTTTGTTTTTTTACTTGGCAAGTGGTCATGGCATATAAGCAGGACTATACCTAGGATCTAATTTATATCGAGGTCATCAGTTAAAGATTTAGGTTGCTAACCAATGACTGTATGTAAAGAATGGACAAATCCTGAGGAGGTCGGATGTGCTGCTTCTTCCATTGGCTTCATTTCCCAGTACAGAAGGTCGTCGCTTGATGCTAAATATATAATAACTGTTTTGTATGGGACAGTCCTCTTCCCAAGCCCCCAGGGCTTTGAAGCCAATTTGACATAGTGACCAAACTGTATAATAACAGCAATGGCATCCGTCATGTGATGTACAAGGCCCTGAAAAGACTTACGTTATAAAAGAAGCAGCAGTAAAACCCTGCTGTCAATTAGTTTCCATGAGTATCACCACCAAGGCAAAATGACTCGTTCCACGATCAGAAGTTGATCCATTAGGTCCAATAACATTTTTAAAGTGTAAAAAAGCCCACAATCAAATCATTTTATCCTCATCCAAGTTAGTGTAGGGGTAAACTGGAAGTTAGCGACTTGGCTACATCTGGCCACGCTCGGCCAAGCTCAACCTGCAGAAGTCTATAGTGTGTTTGCTTTATGGGCCCCACAATGTGAAAGCAAGATACGGAAGATTCTGGTAATTTTATGCCCAGAAATCTCACCACCGCCACTGAGTAGCTTCCTTAAAAATGAACAGTCCTGGGGTGTCATTTAGCTCAGTTGGTAGAGCATCCGCCCCATGTATGAAAGTCCTCGCCGCAGCGGCCCAGGGTTCAAATCCAACCTATGGCTCTTTCCTGCATGTCATCCCCCATCTCTCTCTCCACCACATTCCTGTCACTCTTCAAGCTGTCTCTGTCAAATAAAGCTCAAAAAAATCTGAACAGTCTTCACCACGCTGTATCAAATTCACTTTGATCAGTTTGCTGCTCACTGACATAAAAGTTTTGTTAAACATTACACAGAGTGATAGAACTGTTGCGCAGGTGTCACTTAACCTAATCTCTCTGGGATTTTATGAGGCTTTTATTGTTCTCTTATTGATTTGTCAACATTGCTGTGTCCTGCACAGCATCCGGTTGATAAGCCGTAGCCACAACATAAAGATAAAAATGAGAGATATAGTTATTAGGAAACCACAGCACAACTTCATTTACGCTTACTCGTAAACATCCTTAGCCTCCTGTAAACAGAATGAAGCACTGGTTGCTGTCAGTGACACCTGTAAAGAGGTTGGGTTGAACGATACGACAGGTGTAAACGGTTGCAGGTGCTCTCTCATGTGACATTTGTGCCTTCAGATTTGAAAAATTACATTTGGAGATCATGTTCTTGTGGTGGAAAAGTACAGATTTCTCATGTCATGTCTCAACCAATGTTACTATTACTAACAAACTGTGGCTTCCGTCTTCAGGGTTGTGGCCATTGAGTCACTTTCTCGGTTGGTCATGTGAAAATGAATTTAACCCACGTTACTCACACTGAATCTGTCCTTAGGTAGTCAAATAATTGATCATTACCAAACTTGTCAATATCAGATGTGAGCCACTGTGAATGATTGATTTGAACAGACTTCGCTGTCTGTCAAATCCAAAGCAATATACTATACTGATGACAGCTGTGATATTTTTAAAATATACTTATACAGTATATATATATACATTAATATATACCTATCGATTGATCCTCTGATAATTTTAGGATTTACAGACTCTCTCTCCACCTCCCTGTGCAGATATAAGCATGTCCATATCCCACTGACCTTAAAGAATGGACAGTGTATGTGTGACGTCGCCCACATGTTTCTAAAGAGTCGTTCTAAAGCTCAAAATCTCTGGCTCTGGCACCGCCATGTTGGCTGTCCTGGCTATTCTAAAAATCTAAAAATCGACAAAGACGTGGATCGTCTGCGGACCTGAGGCAGGGTGAATGACGCCTCAAACAAGCCACCTGTAACGCCATCCAATCAAAGCAGTTCGAGGGACTGTAGTTTTTGGCACTTCTGCATTGGCTTCATTTCACAGTCATGGAGGTTTAGTGATTAAATTTTTTTCTGAGGAACTGAATAATGAAGTCTTTCTTTATAAATCTTAAACTATTTGGACGAGCTGGAAATTTTTTCTTCTGGGACTGTTTATAGATACTAGCTTAAATTAGCTCACCCATAAACATCTACAGCAATAAAACATGCAACATATGCATGAACTGAATAGTGTTTGTTGCTCTTGTTTGTTAACAAGAAGACAGATTTATGTGTTTATGAAAATCAAGGGAACTGTAGTTTTCCACAGAAAATAACCTCTGCTGAGAGAGAGAGACTCACACAAGATGATTAGCAGCAAATAAAATCAGTAAACACACTTGAAAATTGGCTACGGTTTCCTTGATGACACACTGACATAGCAACACAAAAAAAACACAGTTGTTTTTCAAAATTTAAGTAACATCTGCATGATGTACTTTACCAGAGAGGGTCAGGGAGTTTGCAATATGGATATGTATGGGGATCAATCTGTCTTTCTCCTGCTGACAGAAAATGAATATATGAAAGCGGGTCAAGTCACTTAAATGATTACTTTCCTAAACAGTCAGTCATCCAGCAGACCTTTCCTTCTGAATGAGCTCATTTGTCATGTTGAAATTGAGACATGTGCAGGCAGACAGGGAAGTGGTGTTCATTTCCCTTCAGAAACAAGTTGCTCAAAGCTTATTCAGCAAATTTCGTAATGATCGTGGAGCCTCTCTGATCCTTAGCACAGTCTTTTAAGGCCTCCACCCATCTTTCTGCCACAGCATGACTTGTAAAGATCAAACGAACACATCCTAGAGTAGAGTGCAAAAGTTAAAAGGTACTGAATGTGGATCCTTCCTTAGTAAAAGTAATGTCTTCAGTGTGAAGTTATCTCTCAGGGTTCTGTAGATGCACCATAAACAATCACTTTATTTTAAAGGTTATTTTGCACTGTTCCTAATGGATGCAGTGTGACAGTATTCCAACAACACAAAGCTAAACCAAATAATCTGTGTGTGTGGTGTCCCATAAAAGACTTGCAATGACCCTAAGGTTGGAGGCTTGGTCTTCAGTGCAAACTTCCTTGTGTATGAGTGGCTGTTTTCACACGGTATTACAATCCTTGACAATTTCACTGAGCCATGGAATGTTGTTACAGCCTGCGCTTGGTTTTTCCAGGCCGTCACTTCAACTTAACAGTGTGTCTATGTGCAATATGCAAAGTATATCATGTAGGCATGTTTGAGAGGGAGACGCCTGCGACGCAGTGTCATGATTTACCTGATGTTTGTTTGAACGGCCGTGTGTATTTTAATAGCATCAGCTTTATATGCACAAATGACATACCCAACACACCTGTCTTTAACCAGCTCTCATTAAAGGTGAACCATGATGGTGGAGGAATAAACACACAAAAAGCATTTGAACATGGTGTCGGTCTGATTTATTCTCGGCCAAACTGAAAGTCCATTCAAAATAGCATGTTTTCACTTCTTATGAATATCAGGTGTGGCTTTGCAGGATGTGGTGTCATCCTCAAGTAGCTCATTATCTGGGATAGGAAGCGAAAACCTGAGCAGGTGGCACTACTCTGTCGAAAAAAGTTACACGATGGGGAATGATAGGGTACTTACACAAGAGAAACATGACTGCAATTATTTATTAAAGATGCCAAGCAATGTAAACAGATCAAGTGTGTGCTGTTGACAGGCTTTTTTCATAACAACACAATGAATGTTTCTATACAAATATTGTTCTGATTATATCTTATATTGATGGCAAACTCAGCAAACGTCGAGCACAAACTGAGAAGAAAGGGCCAGCTGAAACTCATCTGTTATTTCGCTCTAAACACTAGTTCAAACAAAAGCTCAACAGGCTGAAACAGAACAAAGCTGCAGATGTAGAATTTGTCCTTTTTTCTTTTTTTTTTTTTTTTGAAGTACTTACAGGAAGAGGGTTAAATCCCGTGCTGGGAGGCCATGTGTTGCTGGATGATCTCGCCTGCAGGATCCCAGTGGATGAGAAATGAAGTCATTAGCTAGTCAGTGATGAAGCTCTGCGGCCGCCGTGGTCATTATCATCAACACTCGCTATCTCAGTGTTGTTGCACATTTCCACAAACCAACTTTTGGTTTAAGAAACATATATTTGAAACATTTTCATACATTAGTTTTGTATTTACTATATTTTATTTATATTACATTCTCTCTTACAAAAAATAGCTACATTTAGAAGCAATACAACAATAAAACTGTCCGTTTACCAGAGGTGGAATGTAACTAAATACATTTACTTTACTGCACTTGAGTACAAATTCAAGGTACTTGTACTTTCCTTGAGTATTTCCATTTCACACATCTTTATACTTCTACTCTGCTACATCCCAGAGGCAAATACACTGGTTCCCATAAAGTTCTTCAACTTCTGAAGAAATGATTGTGACAATGTGATTTATTCCTGTTAGATAAAATGTATCTTTTATTGATCTATCTCTTCCAAACATATCACAGTGAAAATTAAACCACAATTAACCTGATAGGAATATAAAGAGGACTGTGTCTGAAAACAAAATTACTGCAACTTTATGGGAAACAGTGTATTATAATATTATAATCTCCTACTCCTACACATGTTTGACAGCTTTATATTTTTCATATGCTTCCTGTGTTGTTAAAGGATGTCCATCCCCAAATTTGGCCAAAAAAAAGGCTGCCAGACAGTTCACAAGATAGCTATTCTGTTGTTACACTGTGCCAGGAATGTTCTCTCAGATCTGTTTTGTGTATTGGGTTTGTACATACAGAGTTTTTCCATCTGTATAATGGACAGCATTTCTTTCTGCCAATGTGCTAAACAAGGTGGAGTGGTGGACTTCCAGGTCAGGAGAATAAGTTTCTTAGCCACCAACATTCCTGTCTGCCAAGCCATCTGCATGTTGCGTGGCAGCTCGATAGTCATTGCAGGCAGAGCATCCAAAGATGGCCAGGTCATGGTTAGGCTGACGAAAAGGCGAACGAAAGCCACTCAAAGATTGCAGTCCAAAAACTATGCAGAGTCAGGCAGAACCAGAATAGATGTGCTAGTGATTCCTCAGCTGAACAACACTTGTCACATACAGGAGACACGGATGGAAAGATGCGGTTTAGTTTTGTTTTTGAGTAGTCTATGCATCACCTTATATTGAATTGGCCTGTAGCGTGAGTTAATACAACAAGAATGAACCCGGGACATTGCCTCTTTCCAGAACTTTGCTGATATCTCTGAATTTAGGTCGCTGGCCCATTTATCCCTAATGTGATCTGAAGAAATAGTAGTGGTAAAGCAGTTCACAAGTGTTGACACCAGCTGCTTCGAGTCTGGAGGGAGTAAGAGATTTTCAAAAAAAGGATGAGTGGTAGGAGTGAGATGAACTAGAGGATTAAGTGTTTCTTTATAAGTCTTAAAATCAACAAACCATTAAAAAAAAACCCTCTTGGATTAGTTGACTCTTTAGAAATACAAGATAAAGTTCAGCCATAAACATATGCAGCATTTAAATACAACACATTATTTCAGCAGTAATGTTAAATGGTTTTAGTCAGTTTGTACTTGAACCCTTCATTTCAACATTTCATATCCAGTTATCTGACTTGAAAATACTTTTTGCACCATCCATCCATCCATCCAGTCTACTGATCTGCATCATACCGGTAACCAACTCAGTCAAGGATTAAAAAAAATGTCTGTGTGTATGTTTAGTGGGGCGTTGTGCATAAAAGAGTGTGTCAGTGTTTGTTCAGTATGGTCATGGGTTGGTGTTGCACAACTTTGTACGATGGCGGTGGATATAGAGAGAAGTGAAAGAATGAGTGTCTGCCATAGAGGAAATCATGTTTTCTGGTTCTTCTTCTTTTTTTAAATGTAGTTTATATGTCGGTTAGTGACCTTTTCTTGAAATGCACAGTCGATTGGTCAATTAAGGAAAGAATCCATGATTAAGCCAGTATCGTGACGGTTTCTTTCAGGCTCCAGCCGCCATTGAGGAAACTGATGTTGGGTCTTAGCAACATGGAAGGCTTTTATAGTTAAAAAATGTACACATCGCTCACTTATTTCCACATTCACCTCTTCTGCAGTTTGCAATTTGTTTTAATAAACAAAGGTTAAGCACATTATTTTTGTAATAACACATAGTATTCATCTTTGAGGGCTGACAAATGTGTGTAGATGGTATTTCTTTCCGTAAAACCAGATTTCAAAATATGTGGTCATCTTCTTCGCGGATGCATTTTAGCCTTACATGGGGCATCAGCTGAGATTAAAAGCCCATTCTTGGCCTTGAAAACAGTAGCTCCCAAAATAACGTTGCAACAAATTAACCTTGTTTTAAACACGTGGTCATTGACCGTGTTGTGACATGGTTTTTGTCAGCTTTATTAATTTTTTTGAGTTCATGTCCTAAGATGAACTTTTGTTTTAGAGAATACATCCAATTATTTTGCGTGGCTCCAGCTGTTAGAACCATGACTACTGTTTCCACCACAAGCAACTTTTTATTGTATTGTAAATGTCTTCAGCGTAGGTAAAATAAAATAAAGCCTCCTGACACACACTAATCACAATCTATGGAGCCACTCTAGATGTGTTTGCGTCACTACAGTCCCGTCTTACTGCCAATTACACCTTGAGATGCATGAACTAAATTCAAATGAACAAATTACAAGTAAGCTCTAGATAATAACGGGGATTATACTGTATGTGAATCCAATCAAAGTGAAAATGTCCCTTTCAGAAAAAAAAGGCCACACAAGACAATCTTCCTTTTATAGGAAAATTTTAATAGTTATTCAATGTTCTACATTTTACAGTAAATATACAATTACAAACTTGGCTTAGTTATAGTACTAAGATCACTAACTGATCTTTAAAAAAAACAAAAACAAAAAAAAAACCCTCAACAGAAAAAAAAAAAAAAAATTAAAAAAATAAAAACGTAAAAAAAAATAAAAAATAAAATAAAAACAGATTTACACTTCATATCACAAGCCTGACGCTGGTCCTTCACTCTGGACCAAATAGCTAACATACAATTCACTTCTCTCAACGCTGAACAGACGTTGGGCTTCTGTTTCAAACACAACCTTACGGTAACAGATATACCATAGCATGTGCAAACTGGGTACCAAACTAAAACTTCCAAAGATGGGGTTGTTCCTAATACTCGATCCAGGGAGGATACAAGTATGCTTCTTTTTTTCTTTTTTCTTTTTTTTTGGAAGACAAGGAATTTCCACTTTTTGCATCACATTTAGTGTCAAATTAAACTAAGAGATATCTCTGACAAGTTGAAATTAAAAAGCTGCAGCAGAACATCGAAGACATTTAAGAGCCTACTATTTACTGTGATAGTAGTGTTTTAATTTATATTCATGAGAGAAAAAAAAAACTAAGACTTAGCAACTGCAAGGCAAAAAAAAAATAAAAGAGAGGGGAGAGGAAAGATGGAAGGGGGAGAGGTGTCGTGAATGGTTCTGCTCGCATTTTTCACTGTCAAAGTGAAGAGACGCAACAGTAATTCTCATTAAAAGTTACCACCTTTCAATGTATAGAAATATCAGAGGACATGATAATGAATGATAAAAAGATGATAAAAGACCCATGATTAAGACAACTTTGCATCGCCCCCTCTAAACTCAAAGTGTTCAACTATCCATTTTCACTTAAGTGCAAACTGAAATAAATGAGAGGCAAGGAATGGAGTGAAATGAAGAAGCAGTTTCACCACCATGAAAAACCTACTTCAACAAAAGTTCTGCCTCTCGACTGAGTTAGTTTTTAAAAGCATTGATCCTCAGTCCAGAAAATAAACGTATTTTTCCACTTAACTTAAAATGATAAACTCCTCCTTAACAACAAATAAAAACTTTAAGATCTATTCTTTGCCACCTAAAACAGAATTGCTGATTTATTTTGGAAAAGATCACCCATAAAAATATCTCTGTGCACAAAATGCAACATGTTATTGTTATTCTTAAATGTGATGATACCAATTCGTTATTTATTCATCAATTTGGCACAAAGCTTTGAACCATGGTGATGCCACTTCTGGGCTTTGTCACTGGTGACATCTAGTGGCGATTTCGCAAACAAACAAAAAAAAGATTATCACCATCAATGGCACCAATTTATCCTTAAGTTCAACATGTGTGCTACTGAGACAGGGTGGAGAGGGGTGGAGAGCCGAGTTAAAAGTAGTAGGCAGATGTGGACATGGGTGGGAGCAGAACATACGCATCATTTTGCATCCTTTAATGTCATAAAACTAAATGTTTGGATGGTTAAAAGGGAAGCAAAATGTCCTCTGAATGGAGCTGTGGCACAAAGTGAAAATAGGACCAACACAGAGGATACAGCAAGAAAGATTAAAAAAAGGTCAGACAAGCAATATGCATTAACAACAATGTGAGAAATAGGACAGCAATAGGAAAACACAGATTCACAGGAAGCTAGACATAACAAGGACTCAGAATTCACCAGTTACTTAGGAGAAAAAACTAATTCACTTAACAATTGTTGGTGAAATATGGCACAGAACAAAGGGCACGGAGGGCTGAGGGTTTTTCAAGACATTGTTCCAATACATCTTTGCACCCACAGGACAGAAACAGACTGCAAAGATGGCTTCCAAAAGCATCATGGGAACCCCTTTTTTTTCAGTCAACCAAAACACTGCTCTCCATTTCAGCTGTCGTTAAAATCCTCTGCTTCCTCAAGGTCTGTGAATTCAGGCAATAATTATTTAACAAAAAAAAGAAAGAAAAAAAAGAAAAAGGTGACGAGAAGTTCGTTTACTAGACCTCGTCTTTACTGCCCACCCTCCCCTCAGTGACAGATATGTAGAGGACAGAGATATAATAGAGGTAAAAAATAAAAATATTAAAAGCACAAACAATAGCTGCCACACTGATGCAACCATGCTTAGCTAGAAATACATTACTGTACCACTTGCTGTATAAATATACTGCATTTTTTTTTTACTTAGAGATCCAATGCTATAGTGAAATACACCTGAATATTATGCATACCCATTATGCTCAATTGACCAGAGGGAAAGAAGAAAATAAAATAAAAAACAAACATAAGATTTAACTGAGAAATACTGACAGAAGTAGTGGTTGGTTAAATAAATCCTAATGACGAGTAACATTACTGCTGTCGCAAGAAAATCCAGTTTCTGTTTCTTTTCGGTTTTACTGGCTTGAATTAAAATATACAAGATCCTTATATTTTATGACCCTCGTGCCAATAACATCCACTCGAGATCTTTGAAGGGTCGCTCTAAAAATAAGGCTCAAAGATCTGACGGTTTTCATCCGACAGCGGCATTATGTAATATTTTCTTGAGAATTAATCTACTAGTGTACAAACATCTGGACTAAGAATACCTCAAACACTCGACCTTATTGTTTTATTTTTAATTACAATATAAATTGCTTCTTCCGCCCTCCTGCACTACAAAGCCTAGGTACCTGTTACTTAGCATTAAATTATAGTCATCAAGTTTGTTTGTTTTTTTGTCTTATGTTGTGCAATATTTCATCACAAAGTTATTCAATACCCAAATTCTTGATATGTTCTACTCATCTTAGCAATAACTGTAATAATTATTGAATGGAGGCTGCATACAGAGCCTGTAATCCATATTTAGAGATTACAACAATAAGCATTTTTTTTAAAAATCAATTCAAAACGCTGATAAAATAATTACTGTATGTTAACAGTTGGGAGACATTCCCTCTTATTTTATTGCAATATCAAACCACTTCATCTACATACCCGCGCAGTAAATGCTTTTTGTTATACCAATCTGTACTCTACAGATCATGAAGTTGTGATTTCAGTCTTTTTTTTTTTTTTTTTTGTAAATCCTGAAAAATACCACAGGCGTCACCTAAATATTAAACCCCACCACCACCACTACCACTACTTGGTGTTTTTGTAGTGTTTGTGATTGAGATGGGTCGGTCAATGCCTTTGCATGTACATAGATGCCTTTAACATGTAGAAGCATAAAAAGGCAACAGAAAATGGCTGTATATGGCCCATGTCTCACTGGCTCAAATATCCTCATCTAATGACTTCTAACTTTCAGAAAATAAAGGTTTGGGCTGCAAAAAAAAGAAAAAGAAAATGGAGAATAATGCTTGAATGCAGTCAGTAGAAGCAGACATTTGTAAATCTGACTTTCGCAGGAAAAAGAAAAAAAAGCAGAGTGAACAAATGGATGATTCTTTTTCATAAAAACTACTAAAAGTCTAAAAATTATCTCCTGAAGGTCATGCTGGACTGGCTCCTGACCTCCCCGAACTGGACTGAACCGGATAAAAATGAAGTGGCACTGCATCATCACAGCTCTGTACTCCTACTAATATTCTTTATAGCCATGAACACTGAACCAGCACTTTCTTTTCTTTTTTTTTTTTTAACTCTTATTTTGCTGAAATTTCCCCACAAAGTTAAAAACGTGGACCCAAATTCTGAGAATAACAAATCATCCATATGACACGGGCGAGGTGTAAACACATTACGGCCTTCTGATTGGACACAATCTTTTCCTAAATGTGGTGTACAACCATCCATGTCACTGGTTTGGTCTTTTCAGCACCGTGGAATGGACGAGTGGACTGAATCTTTTTGTCTTATCAGCACGTTTATGTGACTGGTCCATTATTAACTCAAGAATCTGTTGAGTGTTTGGTTATAAGTCCTCGCCTGGAAGGAGGAAGGAGGAGGAGGAGACGACAAACTCACAGCGAGAAGTCAATCTACAATACATGTAGTGCAAAGATAGCAGTGTGTCTGTGCAGCCTCTTGCAGGTGAGCCGTCACAAACTCAAATGTTTTGTACTTTGAAATGAAAAAACGGACTGTGACCATGTGACCTCGTCCTCCTTCCTTGCCATCCTCTCTCCTTGTCTCATCCTCTTCTCCTTTCCTAGTGCCAACGCAATCCCTTTAAACTCCTTCTCGTCTGCCATGCACTCCTCTACAAATCCATGTCATGTACGTGTGTTTGCTTGTGTGTGTGTGTTGATCAGTAACAATATAACTGGAGGTATTGTACAGTAAGTGCCACTAAGTGATCGTGTGTTCTCCAACACACCACAGGAGCCCCTGTGTGTGTGCATGCTTGTGTTGTGCATGTGAGAAAGTGTTGCACGACCGTCCATGCTGTTGACACAGTTATTATAAATATTTGTACATTTGACCTAGGCTATGGTTAAAATTTTGATAGTGTCACAACATACTAGCCTGCATAGTATGGAGCATGAAGGAGGTGATGATTTGTTAATGCGTAATAGGTATTATGTTAATGTGGACACGCAGCAGGATGGGTAATGGCCAGTAAGTGCTCTGCTCATAGCGACACTCACACAGAGACATAACGACGGGATGATGGACCGCCGGACAGACGGCAACACGCTGGAAGACGACTGAGCTTAAACTGAAACAAAGCGGATTTTTTTTGTGTGTGAAAAGGAAAAAAAACAAAGGTTGGAAAGAAAAACAAAGAAGTAAACTAATTCAGTTGAGTATTAAAAAAATTAAATAACCCGATAAACAAAAATCCTAATCATGTTAAAACCCTGTGCTGATATCTAGTTGTTAGAAAATTTGGCAGCATAAGTCAATAAGTCTTTGTAGTAACTGATGGAGATGATAATGAGGAATAAGTGCCCGATATTTTCCAGCCAACTGAGCGGCGGCAGCAGCAGCAGCAGCAGCAGCAGGAAGGACCACACACACCAGCACAACACAGAAACAGGAGCAACTGACACCCGTGATTGGTCAAGAGTCCTTCTGGAGTTCCAAAGACAGACACAGCAAAAGAAAAGTGAGGAAATGAGAAGAAATTCAAATAAGGTAATGACTGGTTGGCAAATTAACAGAAAAAAAAAATAAAAAAATAAAAGCAGCTTTTGGAAGAAAAAAAAAAAAGTTAGAGAATGTCGCATAATAACAATAACAATAATAATAAAGTGGCTGTTGCACTTTAGTTTTGTTCTTGCAGACAGGTGCCGAGTTCCCGTGGTTACCAGTGGGAGCCCGTGTAAGATTTGAGCAGTTGCATACGATGGTGGACTCCAGATCTGCTGGGAAAGAAGAACAGAGGTGGACAGAAAGACGACTTAGTTTGTTTAAGTCAGACAGACGACAGAGGAACAAGGGAAAAAAAAGGGAATAAAAAGGTGGAGACGAACGTCTCGATCAGTGTGAGGGAAGACACTCACATGATGGGTGGGCTCTACCAGTGAGGCGGTACGTAGCTGTACCCAGGTGTCCCTTGGGGCCTGTAGGTTGGCACAGTAACTGGGTGTCCTCCAATCTGGGGGTGCTGGGGCGTTGTCAGCAGGGTGCCTACGGGACGTTAACAACACCATTAATGTTAGTTCGTAAATCCATTCAAGCATTTTGATTTTTTTTTTTTAGAAGTTTTGAACAGCCCTGAAAACAACAATTACCTACCTACCTTGTACAAAGAAAATTAAATCAATCGAGTATCAAATGAGAATTCATTTTTTAGTTTACAGAATGGCAAAATTTCTGAGACGACAACTTAAAATGTTTTATCTTGTCTAACTAAGAGTCCAAAAATCAAACTTATTCACTTTACTATCATAGATGTAGAGGAAGAAAATCAAAAATGTTCACCATTTTTGCTTCAGATTTATCAATGATCAAAACAGTTGCCAGTTAATTGTTTCATCTTAAATTTATAACCTGTTGTTTTTATGATATGCAGGCCTGACCCAGCCAAGCACATTAAACCTCAACACTTGTCCGTACAAGTACAAGAAAACAGCATAAATAAAATACTCGGGGTCAGATTGCAGGCGAGGCGTCAGTGCCAGCATGTCATGAGATAAACAGTTTTTGGAGTCAGCGGTTCTGGTCTTACCTGCGCTCATGGCCATGGTTGTCCCAGCTACCATCCCCATGGCAGTCATGCCATTGTTGCGTGGAGCAGGTACGGGCACGGGGGCAGGGTAGAGAGCTGTAGAGGGGATGCTGTTAGGCTGCACCACGGTGGTGTGATGGATCACATGTGGCTGGGCCGCATACACTGGCTGGGTGTAGTACGCTCCCTGTCAGAAAGAACACAGGAAAGGGTTGTGAAGCGCATTATAAACATTTAAATCTTTACATACAGAAGATGGTTTAACTACTCGTGGTTATTTTCCAGGTCACGATTTTTCTAAAAAGAAAAGTCAAGCAGGAAGAGAGGTGGAATGACAAGGTGCACAACTTCAAAACATCCATTTATCCATTAAAAAAATACAAAGCATCAAATTACAAACAAACTAAATGACAGCTCTGTTGTTCACTTGCTATGTGTAATTGCTTTTTAATCTGTCGTCAGTATAATTTACTCAATCATTCCTGTTTTTATGCGGTAAACAAGAACGAGTTAAAATTGACTTTCGTGTCCTGACGTTTGGTTTGGGTGTTTAAAGTTTCTGGAGCTCGTTGAGACTGTTAATCAAACAGATTCTTTGGTATCACACAAACAACACTGTTTAAATCCAAAGAATTCTGCATTCTTGATTAAACCATGGATCAAATTAATGGTGTATAGCTTTTTCATGTAATTGCTTCCTGAAGAGGAAATTCATTTTTCAGTCATCAACATAGTCCAAGATCTGAATCAAAGCCAGCAGAAAACATTAAATGATGCAGAAAAGTGAAAGACGAAAAAAAAAACATGTTCCTGTGTTTGTTTGTTTAAAGCTGAATTTTAGAACTATTGCAAAGATGACAGGCCGTTCTGTTTTGTGAAACTGCTTCACCTGATTGTAATCACATGCTGTAAAGTGTAATCAACTGACCAGACAACGTGAGCAAATTTACTTAAGTGATTGAGTTAAATGGCACTGAACAGCTGCGACACAACAAATCAACATTTTTTCAGTAGCAGAGGAAATGTTCTGAAGTCTGTAACCTTACCTGTGCGTATATGTTCTGCTGAGGGTAGGCACTGCGGATGGGGTACATCGCTGTTGGGTATGGGGTGGGGGTCGGGGTGTAAGGAGGGGGTGCTCCGTTTGACTGAGTGGGAGGCACTTTATACGGGGTGCCTGCTGAAGTATATCCTAAAAGACATTAGAACAATCCACTTTAATAACTCATCAATTCATTTTGTTTGTTTTTTTTAAACCTGCAATAACAATGCACAGTTTGGAGTAGTGCATATTATTATCACCTTTTCAGCTGATACGAGGGAACTTATTAGCAAACAGTTGCTCTTTACACATCCAGCTGATACAAACCAATTTTACTTGGAGCTTTGAACTCAACATTAATTCTTCTTTTAGCTCTGTTTTGTTCTTCAACATCTCTTAAGGGAGATATTTGGCTCTTTAGCTGCTAGATGCTACACTACTAACCAGTTGCTAACTTTGTTTGTCTGCTGGGCAGGTAGCATACAAGGTTTGTAAAGCTTTTTCACTGAAAACTTCTGCCCAGATTGTGTGGAACAGACTGCTGATGAGAACGGTGACAGTCAGCATGAAGATGCAGAAATACTCGAGTAGTCACGTCATCTATTGTTAGCAAAAGCATACTGATTAAAGCAGCTTCAAATTATTACGATTCACCATGTTTCCACTATTCTGAACTGAACCTCAGCTGGATGTTGTAAACAGACAAAAACGACTAATGTAGAGTCTGTGTCAAGTTAAATATTCTCTTTAGATAGTGTGCTATAGGAAGATGTAAGCCAGCATCACTGTGTGCTTTATTAATCATTCTACTTTAAAATAAAGCCTAAACAGGGTTGGATGTGGACCAGGAGAAACCAAATTGGTAACATATAATCATTATTTAGAAAACATGGAAATCCCTCCTTTATTAGTTTATTTTCACTTTCAAATGTAGAGCTGCAATGATAAGAAAATTATTCTGCAACTATTTTAAAAATCAATTAATGCTTAAATGAATTTTTCAGGCAAAAATGCCCGACACGTCACAGTTCCACCTGCTTTTCTTTGTCTTACATCACGGTAAACGTAAATACTTTTTTTCCTCCCTCAGACTGAAAATAATGATGATCTTAACTTGGACTCAATATATTTGTTTTTCCTGATGTATTATAAACCAAACAATGAACTTATCATTCAAGAAAATAACTGGGAGATGAAATATTAATTTGTTTGTTTTTTTCATTTCTTACTAAATCCACCAGATGGGGAACTGGTGCTGTTTTTTAAAATGGCTAAAGTAAAAAAATAAATAAAAATACTACATACAAACATAGGTTTGCTTGTAAAACACATCATTTAGCCAGTCTTAAATGCTCTTTGAAGATTCCTGCACGCTCTGGTGCTAAAAGGAGCAGATGTGTTGATAATATGGGGCGTATATAAACTATTTTATAGACCATATATAGTCAAAAAACCAACCAACCAACCTCAATAACAGAAACCCTTCAAACATGATTTCAGTAGAGCCATCGCTTGGCCGACACTACATGAAAAGGTTGCAAAGTATGAGATGGCCTGTCAGATTGTGAAGGCATCTGGCTCAGACCACTGCATTGATGTGTGCTTGTTCACTGGGCTCCGCTCTGAGGTGCAGTACCTCTTAACTTCCACTCGGAGGAGCCTGAAGGTCAAACATGCTACTAGCTAGTTGCTGCCGCTGCTGTGGCGCTTATGAAAGCGCTTCTCTCACACAAGGACGAGGGAACAAAGAGATGCTGGGGCTGCTATGTGTGTCTAAAAGTCTGTGTGTGTGTGTGTGTGTGTGTGTGTGTGTGTGTGTGTGTGCATACTCTCGCACACATTCTTTGCTCTAACATGGATGCAGGGCATTAGAGGACAATGGTGTGTGACAATTACACAAAAGCCCTGCTTATAGAAAACACTGTTTATTCAATGGTCTTGAGAAATAATGACATTGACCGGACCACAGCTGGTTTGTCTGGAGGTTGATGTTCGTCTGGGACACAAAATCTAAAAGACTTTAATTTCACGTTATACGTTGAGACGTGGCACAGAAAGACATCTGCTGTTAAACAGAGGCAGCCACGATAATTAGGTTCAAGTCTTTTGTTGGAACAAAGCTGGGCGAGCGTCATACCTGATATTTTGTTTGACTTCCAAAAGATGAAAACCAAACGGAGGGGGAGGGGACGACAGGAGAGGGGCTTTAAAAGCAGCACAGATGAATCCTACAAACCCATCCGATACTTAAAACTGAGGACGATTCAAGCAGGTATCCGCCCTGCACGATCAGGAAAATCTGAGCTTTTATTTATCCGTAGCAGTTAATACTTTCCCATTGTTTTTATTCAGGTGATAATCTACTTAATGCTTTTTTCATCATTCACTCACACCAATTCTTTATTGTTCTTTTCATTCTTTACCAATTTACCATCCAATCCCTCTGTCTAGAACGACATAAATATCAAATATTAAACTAATAATACTAATAAACCTACACTAACCTCCATTTTTGATATTTTACTCATTTTGATATGCTATGCCTTTTCTGGCTAGTGTATTGATTGTATGCTTCTTGTGTGTCTTGTGTAAACTCGACCATCTCTGAAATTGCTCTTCAATATTGATTTTGACCTTGAATAAGCCGCATACCCGTGTACACATTCTGATGTTTTGTGTCAATGAATAAACTAATCTGCTGATGAAAACTGAACTCACCGCGACTATAAAACAGACCTCGAACGATCACAATATTCAGTAATTCAGATTAGCAACGTACTATATGAGTATCTAAAAGGGTTACATTTCCTGCTCTCAGCAAATTCATAAAGAGCAAATGACTTGAGTCAAAAGTTCAGCGAATGTTTCTGGAATATTTCCAAATAACAGCGTTCATTCATGTCAAAAGACAATGAGTCTGAGTGAGATCATACTCAATACCCCATCACGCTAAACAATCTATATCTATACAGACAGACCATATCTGGAAAGCACAGAGACAACTGTTATTCCCATCTGCTACAGGGACCAGACACTGAACCCCAGCAGAGGACGTATCTGCTGCTATAAAGCCACTGGCAGCTGTTGCTGGCTAGCTTCCCATACCTTCACCATCAATGCCCTTTAGGCTGAGACCACCACGTACTGCTCTCTCATTATTACAACCCGTGTGGAGCTCTAAGAAAACCTACTGACTGCTCAGAATATACTGTGATCAAACACATGTTGAAGCACGAGGGATTGTGGTACAATATTCATGTTCTAATACATCAAAAATAACTCTAATGAAGAATGTGGGAACACAATATTTGCTTTAGGTTGTGTACACATAATCGACACATAAATCCAGTGCGGCTCTATAGAGCAGCAGCAGTGATAGATCATCGGACTTCAAATTAAAATTCCATCGCTGTGAAATTTATTCAACACATTAAAACGTTATAGCAGCCTTAACCTAAACCCTGACTAACTTCCATTTCACACAAACGCATTACTCTTCTGTGCTTATCGGAGTGTGAACTGAATGATTACAAGGCAAGATAAACATATTTCTGAAAGATAAAATTGGCAGCGCTTTAATTGATCAGACTCAGATTTCCAATTTAAAATTTCAACTCAGTCCTGACTAATTTTGTTAAAGGTTTCACTGGTTTTCAATAAAACTGATAAATTCCTTATTAATTTGCATCCATAACAGTATTGTAGCATCAGGTTTGCACAGATGATGGTTGAATTCATATCGTCTGTCGGTGTTTGGCTCATGAAATTTGATTTTCTCCCCTTCAATGGGAGCCACACAATAACACTCTGTTTTTACTGTATCGTTTTTTTCCCCCTTTGTGTTTTCACCTTTTTCTATTTTGTATTGTGCAAACATTATATCTACTCAAAGCACGGGCAGAATAAAACAGATCCTTGCAGTTTGATAGTTAAACACGTAATTATGATGTAAAGTCATCTACGTATACGGTGATTTTGTGTAAAATATTTTACATAAACCTTCAATAGACCGACCTCACACACACCCCATTCATCTTTGTGCCGTTTTTTATTACTTGAAAAATGACAAACATCCCACTAATTAACTCCAAAAAAGGAGTGAACTGACAGCATTTCTCCCAAGATATTGCCTTGTTAAATATAAACAAAGTCATCAAATGATCTGTGTGTGTGTGTGTGTGTGTGTGTGTGTGTGTGTGTGTGTGTGTGCGTGCGTGCGTGTTGGAGCTCACCTGGTGGATACCCAGGACTGCCTGTTTGATAGAGGTTGGGTGTATAGGTGGGAGCCGTGGCAGGATACCCTCCTGGATAGCCTTCAGGAGATCAGGGACGAGAGAGGAAAATGTCAGAAATCATAGTGTAACAAATACAGACACACACACACGCACACAGACACACAGGTAGTTTGGTTTGGAGCAGGATGTGCACAGATGGCGCTCATTAAAAAAAATGTCTGCACCAATAACACGGTCGGCTGAATGCGTCTTACATAGAGACGAGACACACCTGCCAATATGGTGTGGGAGGAGATAAATTCAGAAACATTAGCGATGCAAGAAGACACGTGCATGGGGGGGGGTGAGCGCACACACTCTTGTGCGTCATAAATTACACATGAAACAAAGCACATTTTGACCTCGGAAAAAGCTTTTGCAAAAAAAAAAGCTCAACAGAGCAAGACAAAGAGGGAGGCAGAGAGGAGAAAAGCAAGAGAGTTAAGAGACTGTATGGAAGTAAGAGACGTGCTGCTGGCTCCCGGCTATTATTGGCAGTAGATCTATTATATAGCTTTGTGCCGTCGCTATATCAAGCTTTAACTGCTGCGCGCTGCTGTAGGTTTAAGCCGCAGTCAGACGGAACAGATCTAATCGATGTTTGCATCAGTCGACGCTGCAGCAGAGTCTGAGGGTGGTGATGGTTCACTAATCTGGGCTCTACTGACGTGGAGTTCAGTTTACTATGTTTTTATTATAGATTACGCAGGACGTTTCGATTACCAGAAAAAACTAAACGTGGTTTTTTGACAATATGGTAAAAGATCAGAGGCCTACCAAAGAATCTAAAGTTAAAAATTCAGCGTGCCATTGTGTATATAAGTCCTAGTGCTGAAACTGTTAATAACTGATTTAACTTTTTGATATTTCCATAAGTGATCATTTCAAGAGTGATCCATCAAATAAAAAAAAAACAACAACAAAAAAAATACATCGTGATTCCAGTTTCTCTTCACTTGAACTTTTGCCTTTTCTTAAATATAAATCAGAAAGAGATTATTTTATTGTTTCGGACGAACGAATACTATATTTTTACATGGTTTACATGTAAAAACGTAAATTGATCAGTTAATGCTAATAGAATATTCAATCGAGTAGATGATTTGATAGTGATAATCACTTTTAGCCCTACGCATAATTGTTTAGACTTGCAATTAGTGTAACTTGCTGTTAAATCTGTAAAACACACTGGAACACTACGATGTTTAAGTGTGATAGTTAAGAGCTTAAGGGAGGGGTGATTAAGACGACTACCTCTACTGATACTAAATACAAATATTCCTATTTGTTTTAAAGAAAACGGAAAGCAGGGTGTCAATATTTGACTGCATAAATTATATTAGATGTTCCGTAAAAATTGTCATTATAAGCTCATTTGTATACTTAAGAAGTTGTGTCTGTTTTAAATCAACATCTGACAGACATCAGAGTCTCAGAATCCGGTCTAGACTGTTGCCAGGTTGGTGAGTCTTTGGCAGCATGAACTCACAATTTACCACGTGTAATGTTTGCTGCCAACTTGGAAATAATCCACCAGAAAACCGTCGTACATCGTTCTATTGTATTCACACAAGTCCAAGATTACAAATCAACCTACTCATTTAAATAACACAATTGAGACTGACAAACCAGCTATAAACCTATTTCTAGAGGCAAATCGCTAATAAAACTAATTAAACTGTCACTGAACTTGTTCCAATTAAAATGATAACCAACAACGTTTTCCGACAGCCCCTCTGTGTTATATTATTCCTGGTGATGTTGGCTGGTCGCTGCGTGTGTAGTAAGATATCAGGGCTCATTTTCTTATATTCAGAAGAGATCATTTACCAGCCACCACATTTGCACGTATGAAAATCAGCTTTAAAATTGTATGCGGCTTTGTTGTAGCATCAATGGACACACACAAGCGAGATGGACTGTTTATTAACCGACACTGATGAAGAAAAAGAATATATTCTTAAACCAGGAAATAACCTCCGAAGTTATGCTGCTGCTCACACTGTCGTATGTCTTCATGCTTACATGCGAATATAAACAAAGCTGGAGTGAAAGCGCATAACTGTGAGCTAGAGCAGGACCTTCAGTTTACTGTTCAAATCTCCTGTTTAAATACATGCGCAAACTTCCATCATTCCTCAGGGTTGCTGCACGTTGAGGGGAAAAAGCCTTACAGTGTATTCAAAGAGTATGAATAGCGAGAAATCTATCAACAAAAGCACAGACTAGTTGGTTCAATGACATCATGGAGCAAATCAAATCATCAGCTTCATGCTTCTGCATCGGGTTAGAAAGATGTCAAGGAGACAGAAGTAACATTTTTTTGTGGTATATTACAGCAAGGTGGAACAAATCTGACCAGATGACTGGATGCTGCTGTGCAAAACACTGTTTCTTTGACTTTGTCGCAGTTATGTATAACTTAATGTTACACAAGAGACTGATTAACTCTCTGCCCGAGCTCCTGCTCTTGCTTCTTGGTGTATCTCACCAACCAGTTCTTCCCCTGCTGTGCTTATATCAAATTAAAAGCTCCCCGATGTAAACGACTACACCTCTAGGTCATGGTCCAAGTTCACACAAAAGCATCGACTCCGCTTGCTCCTGCTTTTCAGTGGGAGATTGATGTTCGTCCCCTAGCGCCTATTATCTCATACCTTCTCTGACCCCACATCAACACTTGCGAACGTCTTCCATAAAACATCCCCTCTTCTGTCGTACAAACCTCTCGTGCTGTTTGCTAGGCTTAAAAATGTTAACGCTTTGTTCAAATGCCCACTAAGGACACTTATCTCTGAGACACAGTCTATAGACTGTGGAAAAACATGGGTGTAGACTGATTTGAAACAATACCAACACAGCTTTTATCAATTTCTATGCTGTGCCAAAATTTTGTGCTATTTGAAAACACAGGTTTGTCATTCATATTTAATCCTTTTCTAGGAGTTTTTCTTGGCTATTCATTGAATTTACCAGCAGACCTATTATTTTTTTAATGCTGATTCATGAGTCAGTAGGTGATCAGTGTTCTTTCATGGTGTACTTAGCCATTACAGCCACAGCTTGTTCTGATGTGGTCTCCAGCTAATTGGCTTTCTTCTAACTGTAACATTAATTTAGCCATCGCCAATAAATAACAGATCAAATGATTTTACAGAAAATCTGGCTTTTTGGAGAGTTCTGCTCACTGCAAGAACTTTAAGCTGAAATGAGTCTGTTCCACTTCACATTTGGCTGCACAGATTATCCCCCCAATAGTTGAGTTTCAAACGAAATACACACCAAAGTTTATGTGGGTGATCCTAGTGAGGTGCTAAATGCAATTAAACTCCAGGATAACAGATGTAAATTTCCAGGACATGTGGGAACCCTGCTATTGTGTTACTGTAGAGTCTGATGGACTTATCTGTGCTTCTGGTAGAGTTTGTTATGTTGTCATTGGTTTCTAAAAGGTACGTTTGTAAAGCTTGCACTGGATTCACCATTTCTTACCAGTCATGAAATCCATAAAAGAAATCTAAACGTGAACGGGGCAGCGAGAGATTGAAGCCAAAATGGGACCAAAAACACATGTGCTGTGTGCATGAAGGACCTGTCAGTCAGAGCTGAAACTGTTCTTTTAGCCTTGATATTTTCCTACTGCGACAACACTTTTCTGAACAGCGAAAAAAAATAAGTGGGTTTTTATCACTGAACAATTTACGTTCTAATGAACCTTTGGGAGCATCAAGAAGCCATTAGCAGAACTCTCTCTCTCTCCTTCACTGAAGTGAATGAAAGTGTTGTTTGTCACTTGCAGCCATCCTTGAAAACATGATTTCAGTGGTACACAGGATGATAAATGTGCATGTGCGTGTTAGTCTTACCTGTAAAGGCCATGTTCTTAGGGTTTCCATATGGGGTGCCAGGCTGAACGGGGCTGTAGACTGGATTCATAGCTGAAGATAACCTGTTCTTACTGTGAGACAAATAGAAAGTGTGGCCGGGGGGATAAGAGAAGACAGGAGAGAGACATAAGCCGTGTAAATTGGAAAGAAAATTGTTACGATTATCAAGCACGCACACACACATACACTCATCACGCACAATAATCCCGAACTCAGGTTCTTAAGGCGACATATCCAGCTGAAGCATTTTGCCAGCATGCAACAAAAAAAAAAAAAACCTGTGAATCCTCACCCTCGAGTAAGCTCAACATAAGCATGGACTGCTGGAGTTAAAAACACGAGTACTGACAGGAAAGCACAAGGACGCATGGATCCACTGTAAATAACGGTTTGGTTTCCTGCGTGGCCGATGTTGCACATTATTTTCGCTGCTGTGCCGATAAAGGCAGGGCGAGTTCTACCTCTACCGGTAGTGAACGGAAGAGTGACTACTAAATTTTTTTTTTAAGTGCGGGAAATGGTTGCCTGATAACAGAACCATTTATACTACATCTCCCATAAGGCATCCCTTAGTCCGCCGGCCTCACAATGTGGACGAAATGACCTCAAGTGCTGTTTCGACTTACCTGCTCATTGAGAATATGAGTTGTGTGATTTGTGTGAGTGTGTGTGCATGCGTGCCCCGTACCTCTTGTGCGTGTCTGGTTGATACATGAAACTGAATTTGTCTGTGGGATGCCCGCTCGCCATTCTTGCTGTATGCAAATGAGGAAGGAGTGGAAGTGGATATGCAAATCTGAAATTAAAACAGCGAGAGGTCATGATTACAACGAACACAGGAAAAGGGAAAAAAAATAAAAACAAAAACATCAAAAAGCAAGCACCAGTGCAACAGCAAATGGTTAGTGACAGCAGCAGAGGGGTGGGACAGTGATTTAGACGGCGTGTTTGAGTGTTTGTAGTAACTGCTGAGTCTTTAGTCACCAAATAGTGCATTTACAATCTGCAATAAATACAAAGTGCATGGGTGGAACAATTTTTGCAAATATTGTGAAAAATTGACTCTGTTCTTCTATCTTATGCACAAATACCAAGCTGTTTCTAACAGTACTGACCGATAAGTCAGATTTTATCCATTCCTGCGAATGTAGAGCCTATATGATGTGTGTATTTCCAAAAGAAAGTGAGGCATGAGTATGAGTGTATATGTATATATATTTATTTATGTGATGTGCTGTACAAAACATCCAATACAAGCAGCAAAGCAAACATTAGGACAGCCAAATGAAAAAAGCACAACACACCCAGTGAGTGGGGCAAAGTGACTGAGAGCAAAAAACGGGACAGAGAACAAAAATATAGCACAAATAGGCCGAGACTTGCACCGAGCCATGAGTAAGCATGATCCAGTACACGCATGAGCCAGAACCACAAGAGCATTGCACAGACACAGAGCGGTACAGCTGAGGAATAAAAATAAGGAGAGGAAAGGTGTGTGTGTGTGCTGCATGTTATTTCAGTTCATGTGTATCGTGTGTGCTGTTTTTTTTGGTTTTTACTTCCGATATGTGATGACAGCGATCAGGCCGGTTCGGTCTGGTTTTATGTGTGGCTGTGGCTGTGTCCTGTGCTATGTAGAAAACTGCATGAAATATGTTGTGGCAAGCACTCTGTACTCCGCACATCACCCAACCATTCACCATGTACGGGCTGTCCATTTCTGCCTCCTGTAGATATACACATTTATAAATTGGATTGTACCAAAAGACACATTTCTTAACTTAAATCTAAACCGATTCATCCTGAGCTTGTGCCTCATGGCCAGTTGACAAATCCTTTAGATACTAATAGCTTCGCTGTCATACTTCCTGGGCATACACTGTACTGTGGTGATGCCAACCAGCACCAAGTGACACTTCAAATTAGACAAGGAGGCATTTCGACGCTCCATCCAGGAACACTGACGTCAAAACGCCCAAAGACACTTGACAGCTGAATGCGAGCACAAACACATGGCCGCAGTCGCTTTTGAGTCATTTTAAGCTTGAAGTCCATGAAACACGCAAACGTGCGCCTCAAAAAATTTACAAAAACATGAACCTGTTTGTGTTTGAGGGTGTAAAAAACAAGAGCGGGGGGATATGTCAGCTGGTTCATTATTCATATCTCACAACAAAAGAGTGTCCCGGGGGGAATTGATTTACCTTTTCCCGAAGACGTCTCGCAGTACATTCCTCATTAATCTACTGTATCTCCTTTGCTTTAATTCCTTCCTCTAGGACTACGCTGCCTCCTACCTTTCATCCGTCTCTGCTGCTCTCCTTCCTTTAATTCATCATTAGATTTCTACACCTTAGTTAATCAGTGTCTCTACATGCAAAATTTTGATTATAACAAGATTAAAAGCAAAATACAAAGATAATTGCAACTTCAACATTTGTTTTAACAAAAAAAAAAAAAACAGGTTAACTGGATTATTTTAATTAAATAAAATCCCTGATTATCCCAAAAATGTCTTCTAAGCTCTGTGCAAGTAAAAAAAAAAAAAAAATCAACACAGCTGATCTTCAGTGATCTGTTCAAGGAAAACCAGCAACAAGACAAAGAAACTACAGCCACGCTAGCAGGTCTGTGAGCCTGTGCTTGGAGCTAAATGTTAATTTCAGCATGCTCTGGCGCGCAAAATGGCACCACGATCAAACTGATGTTCATCCAGTTTAATGTTAACCATGTTCACTATCTATGTGTGTTAGTGAGCAAACATTTGTTTAGCCCTAAACACAAAGCAGAGCTTTGTGTTTAGGGCTGTGTGTGTTTAGGGCTAATCTAATCTTATTAAGTGAAGAAATCTTAAGGGACCATCACATTTTTTTATGGCAATCCATTCAGGAGATATGATTATGATAGAAATGTTTCAGACTGGACCAGAGTGGTCCAGATTGGCCATTCCTAACGCCAAAGCTGCTAGCATGGCTACAAACTAATTTAAATTTTATCATTTAGCTGAAGACATCACGTGACCAAAAGCCAACTTTGGGAGCATTCAGACAAAATCAGGGTTTTCCATTCAACTCGGCGACCTGCAGCAGAAAAGTTGAGCAGGATCCAACTTTTGGGAAAATGCAGCCCGACGTCACGCTGCAGGGGCAATCAAGACACTCAAACTGGTCTCCATAGTCAGCTCGAAATGTCACTGAAACTGAGGCTATCCAGGTGTATTCATGGCCTGAACTCTGATACCCTACCTGTTGTGTTCTGGCTTTGTTTATTTCATGAACCAAACTTCTAAATCTGTGTGGCTCGCAATTTACGCTCCAAAAGAGTGACACAAAGAAGTTTCCTTTGGTTGGTTGGTTGGTTGGTAACAGAGAAAGAGCGCGAACAGTGGTTGAGCAACATAGACAGTGAATGAGAGCGAGGGGGCGCCAGCATCGAGTAAGCCAGTAAATCAGCGAAATAAATAGTTATTTTCTGATTGTTTCACTTCAGTTACGTTCAGCACAAATAGATACACCACCGGACAACCCTGCAGTGCTTCAGTCTGAATGTACCCACAGTCCAATAACTTTCTTATTGAATGTTCTATAGGATCTTATAATCTTAACAGATGTTAAATATCAAACAAATCCTGATGGAGTTATAAGTAGAGCTTTAAGTTGCATCATTACATTAATCCGGTGGTTATTCAAGTGAGCTAAGTTATAATGTGGATGTAAATGTGTAGAGTGAGGAAACAATGCCTATTAACACATGGACAGGTGGCTAAGCTAACCCTGAGGTCTAATGCTCCAAATACAACACATACCCAATTACAGCTGTGCCTGAATAGAGTAGAGAAAGCCCGAGAAACGAAGTGTGTGTGTGTGTGTGTGTTTGTGTGTAAAGGTGACGAAAAGTGAATGGGTGAGAACAAGAGGTGCACCACAGTGCGTCTAATGAAGGTGTGTGTGAGGAACAGAGGACGGGGGAGATGCATGTGATGAGTAGGAGTGTCTAGCTACAACTCCCTTTGTTTTTCAGGGGGAGGTGATGATGAGGCGCTTCAGGCTCCATTTTCCTGAAGAAAAAAAAAAGCTTTCAATGCAGAAGACCTTCTGTTCAACAGACCACTATCCGTGATTGTAAGAGGCCGTTCTCCAGGGAATGCTCACCATAAAGAGGTAGAAACAGTGCATTTATTTGTAGGGCAGCATGTGAAGGAGCAGAGGGCAGTGTACATATCTCAGTGGTTTGGAAACATTGTGTGCACTCACAGCTAAAAATTACACCATATTTTTGGTTGTCTGAAAATGCCGAAAACACACCAGCACCACCAGATGTGCCATTTTTGGAAATATACTTGGACACCATCCATACTGGTTTCAGACAATATCAGCTGTCATCTATGTGTCGCGCCGCAATAAATGAAAAGGCTCCGTCTAACAATTAGCAATCTGCAGATTATTTTTGCATCCGTCAATAAAATGATAGAAAATAGTGAATACTTAAAATTCTTCACAATCCTAAATCCCCAGAACACTTCAAAATGTCTTCTTTTGTCCAAACAAACAAAAAAAGATAGGACAAAGAAAAGCAGCAAATCCTCACATCTGACAAGCTGGAACTGAGAAATGTTTGTCTCAAAGATTTATCGACCACAATGATGCCAATTAATTTTTCTGTTCATGAAGTGAAATAACAGCTCTAGGTTTATAAATTAGTCAATAAAAAACGCTTCTTCTTCAAAACAAAGTACAAAGTTTTTTTTTTTATATGACTTAAAATGATGAAACCATTGCATCAATACTTATCAGATGAGGTCTTATGAATTATTCATTTATACACTGAGAAGATAATTATGGTTTGCTAGTATACGTTTTAGAATTGAATATTAATTCATCAGTTTAGTTAATTCTTAGTTGTTTTCCTTCGATTAAAATGGTGGAAAGCTCAAAGCCTCTAAAATAAATTCACCATCTCAAGAAGATGACAAAATACTCGCTTTTCAGAAGCTCAAACTCCCAAATATTTGGCATTTTTGCTTGATAAATGGATGAAACAATTAAAATGATTAATTATTTCCCTGTTGCAACTCCTAATATTGACATTAAAATTGCACAGGGAGCTCACTCTGTCTCACACACGATTCATTTGTTACTGACTGACATTATTAAGAAGATCTTCCTGCTCCCTGGCTTAACCGGAGTTAATTTTCAGGACTTTGTTAAGCTTGAACTCCATTAGTGGGACTTCATTTGAACTGAACTCACAAGCTATAGCCTCAAGGACTAGGTACAAAAATACAACTGGCTAGCCTGCATGCTAGCAGAGCTGGGGTATGTGTCTATCTTTACATGTTTTGAGCTCAGTAATCTAACAGTCAGGTCTTGCCTTGTTCCAGCTCTTCAAAGTATTTAAGTATGTCGATATGAGTTAATATACGTGTGTTTCAAAACATGTTTGTTCCACTCCAAACAGGGAGATTCCTGCAGCCCAGGGGGACCAGTAGAGGTAATAATGAGGGAGGAGGAGGGAAGGATTGTGAAAGAATAAACCTCTCACTCACACACATACAAAGAGCTACCATTCCTGGAGAACATGTACAATACCACACAACCCCCACACCGACTCCATCCTCCCACATAATACCTCACCAGGCATCTACTCTTTAAGCAACAAATCAAAACTGGTGGGCATCATCACACAGGAGCACAGGAGAGAATAGAACTGAGCAGCATTTTAATCCTCCCCAGGAAGGCGGCGTTTCATTTGGGTCATGTAAGGAGGAAAGAAAAAAAACGCGAGACAATAAACTGCTGAGTGTAACGTGGTGCGTCATTAGTATTTCTTCTCTTACAAATGAATTCAGATTCAAAATACCTCCCCTAGATAATGAGTCGCACATTTAACACACACATTGACCTTATTCTATAGCCTGTTATTTGAGCATTGGTGTGACGCTGGTGTGATGAGTCTATATAAACAGGAAACTAAATCAGTCACGGTGAATCGTTTCAGACATTTTTCAAGCAAACATGACAGACGTGACACTGGTTTCAGCATCTCAAAAACATCTTTTATCATCTCTGATAAGTAAATGAACACCTTTGATTGTTGGACGGACAAAACAAGCCAATTAAAAATGTTTTATATTGGGTTCTGGAAAAATGTCACAGGCATTTTATTCACCACTCTCAATTAAATGGACAAAGAAGTGATTTTTTGATAATGGAAATAGTTAGTTGCAACTAGGGTTGCCAAGGGGTGGCAAATTTCCAGTAAATTTCAAGAAACTTTCTAAGACTAACATGGGAATTATGTAAATTTAAGGGAATTAACTGAAAATTGGGGGGAATTTAAACAAACCAGACAAAAATATAATTTTGAAAACATTTCAACAGATTTATTTGTAAGTAGAACTACCATTAAAACTCAAGTTTTAATTTCTTTAATCCCCCCTGGCCCCCCACGTTCAAAAACTAAATAAAATTAGATGGCCAACCTTCAGTTTTGTGAATTCTCGGTTTATTCAAATAAATTCCATGAAAGGTTTCAAACGTTAATGGAATTTTGCAGCCCTAGTTGCAACCCCATCGTACTGTACTACTGACCATCAACAATAAAGCTGCATTAAAGGCTGGTTTCAACTCAAGTATTTCTCACCAACACTAAATATTCATGACTAAAATGTGCTCACATATGATCCCATCTCTCACAGCACAAAGCCGAGTAAGAATGAAAATAGGTTTTCAGGACCTTTAATAGAGCAGAAATCCTATCTGACAAAACATATGCCTGAGGAACAGACTAACTAATGCCTGCTATCACAATCAGAACTGACATCCATAATCAAATCCAAGACCAGATCCACCTTACTACAATATCCAAAAGGTAGTGTGGTGGAATCAAAGATCCCCCCACTGCCTTCCACACAATCAGACCTGCCCCGCAGCAACGGGCTCCGAACAGCCCTGGGCTATTTTAGATCTAGGACAGCACTATACACTTTGGGACAGCATCTGCCCTTTTCTCTGTGCCGACTTCCTCCTCTTCTATTCTCCTTTACAAAATCATCTCATCAGTCACACACCTCATGGGCCCCGCATCTCTGGATTATGTGACAATATTGCGCCGGCTCACTGAAAAATGGAAATGTTTTCTCATGTGCAAAGCGCCTATACCGTGACATGAAAGCTCATCAACATTATCCATTTATGGAGATTTCTACCCCTGCTGTGGGGTCCTTGGTTACTAATGCAGAAAGAGCTACGTTATAGTCACAGTATGGAGGGTTTCGAAGACTAAGACACTGCAATCAACTACTATACCTCTGTAGATGTTAACTAACAATGTGGGGCAACTTAAGTGTCTATCATTTACAAGTCAGTGGTTCTTTTACTCTTGGTATCTAGTATTGGCCCTGACCATGCTTTAGATTTAATTATGTGGAAAGAAATCAAAAATGACTCACAGTTTATGGGCTAAAAAGTTAATAGCATTAATCACTAAAAAGATGAAAGGGTGTTGTTAAAGTTGTCTGTAACAAAGAGTCCTCATTTAAGGTGTTAATTAGAGGCTTCTGTCTAACTTTCTTAAAAAGGGAACATCAAGTCATTTGACTTTTAATGAGTTCTCACAGCAACTAGGGAAATACAGCACTGATAGTTGGTCCGAATGATACTGGAAACAAGACTAGCCATGCTAACACTCGTTATTCGGGGTAACGGTAAGGCTAAGATTAGATTTGGCACTTGGGGTGATGATTTAAGTACTGCTACTCAATTCTATTAAACTTTATTGCAATTTTTGTTTTCTTTTTAAACACTAGACCGTGGGAAAAAGTTCAATCACATGCGTCGAGAAATGAATCACACTTCCAACAACAAGGCACATCAGAGTTTTATTTCAGCAGCATCATTCATTTTAAAGAGACAAATAATATATATATATATATATATATATATATATTTCTGTATACGTGCTGCCTTCTCTTGGCCTTTTCAAACCCATTGGGAGTTTTGACCCTTTGAGGTCGCTTGCTTAAGGTGTGGCATGTTGAAGCCAGAGTAGCAGTTAGCAATGTGAAGTCAGCAGTTTTATGTTAAACGTGTGAAATAAAATAAAAGGTTTGTTTAAGATAATATTAACGCCACCATGACACATACCAAACTGTGAGTTAACGACATCCTCAGCTCTGAGTGAAGCCCAGAAGCTTTCCCTTTTTCAACTGTTGACCAGTTTGACTAGTTTGACTTCTTGAGTACCTTGCACTCACTGAGTTTACTACTTCACAACCATGAGCAGCTGGTATTTCTCATAGCATTAGTTATTGTTTTGTCTCCCACACAGTGGAGCAGCTATGCTACATGAGCTAGACTAACTAGGCTAAGCTGAACAGCATGCTACAGTTAGTAGATATGTTTGGATCACAGAGACCCTGTCCTGAACCGAATGGTTCGGGTCAAATACTCATACCCTTGCACCCCAACTAAATCATTGGATGGATGACAAACTGAGAGAAAGGTTTGCCAGGAGATATCAATAAATATCACGTTACCATAAATGAAATTACCAGTTCAGAAAATTAACCCATGCTGCTCGCCTCCATGATAAGTTATTAAAAAGCTAAATAAGACTGTACTAGTCCACACAGGGAATAAGTGCATGCTCAACAATGGGCAATGACTATATATTTTTTTAAAAAAAGGTGCATTTCTAGCCTGTTCCTGTATGTTTGACACACCAAAGCTCAAAAAGGTGCTTGAAATTATTGACTGCTTGGAACAGGTGCATCAATTTTTATTGATTAGCCTATTTATAAATGCCATATACACCCAATTAAAATAGAAGATCAAATAAAAAATGCTGAGTTTGATTTTGAACTTCAACATTTCATCACAGCTCTGGAAGAGCCAAATTAGACCATGTTAATCAATTGATTAAAGTTACATAGTTATGGTTTCTTTAAATATACATATCGAAGATTAAAAAAGGCCACTTTGTGTGCAAGGACTTCACAGTTAAACCCATAATAAAACAATCAATACCTTGAGGCGATATTACCAGCAGACAGGTATTATTGCCTGTGGCAGAAAGGACAAAAGACTAAAACAACAACCAGTAATATTTACCATGTCTTTGCACAAAGTCACCATCATAAATGAGTAGGGGATTTTTAGAGTGGCTGATTAATGCCACTCACTCTTGTTGCCTTAGTGGCTGCAGATATATAGAGCTTTATACAACCACTCAACCAGGGCCTTTGTTCTTTCTATAGACATAGATAAAATGACAATGAGTTAGATGTTTTTCTCAGTCGTTGCTGGAGGTGTAAGGAGCCATAACCAACTGCATAACAGGTTTGTCTTTGTTTTGGAGCCCGTCTGTCTTCTGGTGGGCAAAAACTAGCAAATCCAGCTTAAACAATCAATAATTATTATTAGGTAGAAAATGCATGATCCAGATGAAAGAAATCCAGCCATTAGTAATTAGATTATTTTTTGTGCCTTCATACACTCAGGTCAAAATGTCTTCTGTGAAAAGGACCTGTCTAAATAGCATCAAAGGTGTAAGCCAAGTCTTGATTAGGTTAGTTGATTAGTTGGATGTGGAGAATCAAAACACAAACTAATATATAAGAAACTACCGCACCATTTTTCAGTAGCAGGATGTGATACAAGCCATGTGCTTATGGATGTTAAGCTGCATTTTAAAGGGGATATTTTCCATACTTATATTGTTATGATGCCAGATGAAGCATGAAGTACAGGCTGTGGGGAACATAAGGATTAGACCAGATGCTGAAATCTGGAAACACTACCCTGTGTTTGGAGTTGTTGGTTGGTGACTGATCAGTTCAATCAGAGCAGAATGGGCTTTACGAAAGGGGGTCGTATTAAGACCAAATGTGGTGTTGAAGCAAAAATGCAACCTGGCGCAACGTTGTGGTAGCCAATCCAGTGATCCGACCGACTTCTCCACAATCAGCCTGAAATACCCAGGCATAGTTCAACGACAAAACTGTGATACTTCTTGCAACTGTACGTGTTTATTTGACATCTGCTTCTGGCTTGCAGTGTCTGCTGCAAATTAGTGATAGCAAGAAGCTTTCTTTGGTTTGTGTCCATTTGGTTGAGAGACAGTGGTGGTAAAGTGACCTAGAGAGTGAATAAGGAGATGGAGGACCAAACGGACAAACCAAAAAACAAACCAAAAAACAAACCAAAAAACAAACCAAAAAACAACAACAGGGGACTCAGTGTTATTTTCTGATTGTTTTACAGTGGTTATGTTCTGAAGCACAAATCAACAACCCCCATCAACTGATGCAACGCCTGATCTGGTCTGAATATGGTCTTAAAGATACAGGCACAAAAACAGACAAAGAAAAGAAGTACTGCAGCAATGGGCAGCATGAGAAATGTGTTTTTATGAACATCAAAGCATGTAAACATTTGGTAGTGATATAAAGATATGAAAATGAGCTTTTTGTGTTCCCTCTAAGACAACTGCTACATTTAAAATCTTCAATGAAATCTGTAAAATAAATGACTTTTTCTTTGTCTCGTGCTAGCTCTCACATAACTTCAATTTGTCTGCTTGTTTTCCTGCTTATAATAACTCCTCAATTACCATTCTGTATTGTGCACTGGCACAACAGTGCCCATTAACACCACTTCATTAATAAGCATTGGCATTTTAAAGAAAGCTTTAACTTGTCGGATATTATCCTTTTGTTATAATAACATTTACTGGACAACAGCATGGATAATGAAACAACAGTGCGCAGCACAGACGTGTGCATATGACTGACAGCTGAATGTATTACAGATTTCCTCCGGGGATCAGTTCAACCTTTTATCTTAGTCCTTTATTCCTACCTGCCACATGCACACACAAGTGTGTGCACTTAGATCAATCACCAAGCAAAGATTTATCCAGAAAATACTGGTCAGGAATCTGTTCGGGTACAATGTTAAATAGTTGATGAGCTCATCAACACAAACCAATGTGGTACAGTCATTCTACAAATTGAATGTAGGCCACTGTGGTGGTACAGAGCAAGTAAGAGCAGAATGCTACCTGAGGACGCCTTAAGATAGTTGTTACTCTGTTTATTTGTTCACATAATTAAAAAGATCCAGTGTGTAAGATTGAAGAGTATTAGCAGGAATTGGGTACAATATTAATTAGTATGTTTTCTTTGGTGTATAATCACCTGAAAATAAGAATAGTTGTGTTTTCCTTGCCTGAAAATAAGACTTCTATGTCTACAGAGAGAGCAGGTCCTCTTCCACAGAGTCCACCACGTTGAACCGACATTTTTCTACAGTAGCCCAGACACTGATCTAGATACGACCTTTTGCTTTTTATCCAAGTTTTTCCTATATGCTTGTAAGGAAAGGGTGAGGCAAGAGGAAGAGTATTCATTTGATTGCAGTCTGCAACTTCACTGCTAGGTGGCGCTAAATCCCATAGACTAGACCTTTAAATATAATGTGATGTAAATATATGTGATTTTACAAGAGCTCAACATTTGCTAAAATTAAAATTTTGTTTTACTGGATCTTACTATGCATGCTGCACAAACACAAAGAGTAAGAGTTTACTCATTATTTTATTTACAGCCAAGCCTTGAGTGTGACCAATGGATCAACTGACTACCTATAACTCACGTAAAAATAAAGTCTATAAAAAGTCTTGAAATCAATTATCTGAAAATATTATACCTATAGTAAAATAAATAGACATTAGGTGGACAAAATAAGCAATGTGAGCACTTCAGATTCTGGGAAACTGACATTTTTTATCACCATTTTCTGACATTTCATAGATGAACTGGTTAATTAAAAAGTGAGATAGATTAGCAGATAATCCAAACAACCATTACAGTTCCATTTTCAGTAATGAACCACAACAATGAACGATTTCAGTAGCACTCAAACGTAGCTGCCTTACTGCTAAACATGACAGATTTTCCAGCTAGTCCAACCATGCAATTGTCCGTATCTGCTTGTCCCCATTTAAAAAAAAATGTTTATCATCAAATTGATGGACTGTGGGCTGGACAGCAGAGGAGGGCTAATCTGGAAGCTGCCGTCTGTAAGTGTTTCGTTCACAGATCTCTGATGAGCAACTCATTAAGTGGTTCAAACCACATGGGAATGAAGTGCTAGAAAGACAACAGTCTGTTATAGAACCACTGGCTCTCTTTAACATTAAGTGACTCCAGCTTTCTATAGCCTGACAGTTTTACGGCTGCATTGTACAGCCCACCATTCATACACATGAGACTCTGCTCAGCACATGCCAAAAACCACATGCCCCTCCATTGCTTTGCCTCTGGCAGACAGGGGTCACCTTAGACGTTAGAGGATGAAACTGACCTGCCAAATACTTTAGCATCACTTCATTTTTCAAAATAATTATAGTCCTTACTCTCTGCCAGCAATATACTGTAATGTGAATGCCAATCTCTCAAGGATGACCACTGCCTGCATCTTCGACAGATGCTTCTTGACCTCACTAAAGACTCAATGGGTAAAAATCAATATGGCCTCTATGATTTCCACTAGATGTTATAGTCAGATATTTATTTTAGCATAACTTAAATACAAAAATGATCACATCACTCAATATCTAAAACATACACGGAGCAGTGTGCTTCTTCTAGTCTCTGAACTGTACACAGTTTACTTACACAACGCTGCTCCGGTGAGGACCAAGAACAGTAATATCTCAGAAATCCCTTTAGACAGATAAGGGTTTTTTGAATCAAATGGGATTAGTAGTCAATGACTAAAGCAAGTAATCCTCCACCCCGAAAGAGAGATGAAGAGGATTCATTCGCTGATAAGAGTAGTCGTAAGAGAGAAAAATACGCCTTTAGCATTTTGTGTAATCTCGTCTCTTTTGTACTACGTGAGAGTGCATTTAGTTTGTGAGTACAGTGATGCCTTGTCGGGTTGTTATGTTACGCTATGATCAAGACGATTTGCTGCTTTTCTCTTGACTGTTCACAATGTAAAGTAAAAGAGAGTTGGCCTAACAATACATATTGTTTTTGAATAACTTTATTCCGCAAATTAATCATTAATGTCTGTACTGATCTCTACATCACTCACACCAAGATAAATATGTATTTTTAATACTTATTCCGACCTCATGCAAATAAAACTAAGCCTTAAAAAAAGAAAAGAAAGGGACCACATGTTTAAACCTAAAGTGAGGTGTGCAGATGCAGTGAAGGTGAACCAGTGTGCAAGCATTTACGCACGCAGATTAGACGACACACTTCATTTTAGGCTTTTAAAACAAAAAAACACAACACAAGATAAGAGCACTCACATTAGCTCCCCTCTAAAAAAAAAAACACACAGTTGTTTTGTTCATAATGGTGGTTGTAGCCTGGAGGATAGAGCCTTAAGTACGCAGTGCATTTTTTCTATTTACCACCACATCAGTGGTTTAATAGTAGTTTTATCTATCAAGAGTATGGCATGCACTGGCAGTGCGCTGCATTCCTGAGATAGCGAGCAACGCCAAAACAGCAATGGTTGGACAAAAATGGTCACACTCAAACAAGCTTAAGACACCATTTTGAAAAAATCCAACGATTTCTAGATAACAACTCCGAGATGCCATCTTGCCAATTATCACCAGATTAAACCACCGTCTTTATCTCTCTTCAACCGTGAAGCACCACTACCGCCACCATGCAGGGCAGGCAGGCGGGCAGGCAGGAGTCTAAACGCGGGGTCACATAATACGGACGTTTAGCTTAGCTCGCCTGCTAGCCTGGAGAAAAAAAAGACAACAGCTAACCCGCCGTGGCATCCCCCTGCCTGCATCCCTCCGTGTACACGCTGCTCACATTGCTAATTAGCTCGGACTAGCTCGGGTAAAAGGCTAGTAAATGACAATGAGAAAACGCTCACTGTAGGTGAGAGCGGGACTTTACACCGCAACAACAACAACAACAACAATAACAACAGCTGGACGTTGACCAACCGTTTAAACCCGCAACGGTTTAAACGGTTGGTGTCAGTTTGAGCCCGCTATCTGAGCTAGCCTCGTTTAGCTTAGCCCGCTAGTTCCCCCCTCACTGTAGGACAATTGAAGGGATACGGAGGAGGAGGAGGAGGAGGAGGAGGGGGGAGAAAGACAGGGGAGAGAAAAAAACTAACAAGTCGACACATGGACAATCCTGTCCTCCATGGATAATAAACAGCGAGACTTACCAAAGTCACTCGGTCGAACACACGTAAAATAAAAGCAGATTCTCCCGTGTGCGTACGTGCTTTCTTTCTTTCTTTCTTTCTCCCGTGTGTCTGCTCTGCTCTGCTCTGCTCTGCTCTGCCTCAAGTCGGTGCGGACTGGCTCTTGCTACAGCAACGTTTTGTCGGGGGCCAGTGGCGCAGGGAAGACAGCTTTCACCCGAAAGAGAGACGGCCACCGTGTGGGGGATGGGGGATGCACTGCCGGGAGGGAGAGAGAGGGAGAGAGGGAGGGGGGGGGGGGGGGGGGGGGGGGGGGGGGCGATGCAGGGATGCGAGGAGAGAGGAGGAGGAGGAGGAGGGGGGTCGCACCGATAACATACAGAGGCTTTAATAATAGTAACCACATTATAATATTATTAATAATAATAATCATGATGTGCGATGTGCAAGAAAAAGAGCCACACACACACACACACACGGTGTGTTTTGTGCTGTGTGCATTTTGATTTATATTAATGGCCCTACTCTCATTCACTTAATGTAGCAATTGATTTTAAGGGTCAGTGCGAATCGATTATGATAGGCAGAGATGGAGGCAGACGGTATAATTGATAGGCTGTTGTGTAAATCGCATTGTTGGTTCTTTGTTCTTTTTTTTATGTGTTTGCACTTTATTGATTTGTGTGTGTGTGTGTGTGTTCCTGCATATATGTTTAGTAGTATCAGGCGCTTTTATACTCGTAGTGTATCGTCTACAAAGCCCTGCTGTTATGCATCTTTGTAATCGACGTTCTCAGCCATGGAAGTGTGTTATTTGGTCATCAGCAGCACTGTGGTGGTCAAACGCTACTGCAGCATACTTGTAAGTTCACGTTCAATAATTCAGATTCAGTTGGCTTTTTCTTTTTTTCTCTCTCTCTTTTTTTTTTGCGTCATGCATAAGCACGAACACACGTTTATGCTTTACAGAAAGTTGGCGCCATCCAGGGTTGATACATTGCATTGCAGCATAATGACCCTGGAAGCATGCAAACTAGGCATAAACTAGCCCTATAATGCCATTCGTATCACGTTTGCTACATGAGTTTCTGAGACTTCTATCTCATCAGCATGTTCAATACTTGCTTATAAAATCTGTTGTATGTGATCTGATGCACGTATTCTGCCCCATGGTGGACTATCATGCCACTACAGGCAGCTCAAGTTTTGTTTTGGTCATTTCCAACATTTTTTCCGCCCACCACAAAGTGAAATAAAAAAGGCCGTAGAAAGAAAAAATAGGAAAAACTTCAAAACATCTTCTATAATTTCAAAACTGGACAAAATTCTTTTTTTTTTTTAAATTAACGTGAGCCAAAAGTTGCCAAAAGCGCCCACTGTATCAAATGCGATACAAAAAATATCTCATAAACAACATTTTTTGTGGATTTTGTTATAAGGGTTAATAAACATATCAGTTCCAAAAAATCTGAATTTTCTGGCTATTTTTTGATGGGTCAGGTCTTACAGGGCTAGGCACCTTTGCAGTATGCAATAAGGATTCGTTCATGAGGATCTCTACATCACTCACTCAAAGATAAATATTTATTTTAATATTTACTCTGGAAGCCTGCAACATCTAATTAGGCAGCTTTACAGTGTGCAATTATGATTATGTTTCCTTTGTAATGTATATAATGAATGTAGTTTTACTTGAATGCAATGTTTCCTTACTTCTTAGTCCTACTTTTGTGCTTTACCATGTGAATTTACCACATATTTTTCATATTTTATTTTGCTATATTTTATAATATGTTTTTACCTCTAATTTGATTGCATTGTATTTTACCCTTTATGTGTAGTGCTTTTACACAATCTGTGCTCTTAACACTGAGCTGATCGTATTGTTAACCCTGTGTTAACTGCACATGACAAATAAACCTGAAAACTTGATGCAACATGATTGCATTGACATGAGTGCATTTAACTTTAATGTATTTCAGACTATTGCATTAAACCATAGATACGGATTAAGCTCAGTGGGCGAGTTATCCAGGATCCAGTCTGTGAATGAGACAGAACTACACTTCCCAGCAGACATTGCGGCTTCTTCTACCGCAAACAAAGAACGGTATACACGGTCACAACACAAAGGCTTTTATAGACGAGTTAAATATCTCATCATTAGCACATTCACAGCAATAATAACGTTAACAACAAGTATATAGAAAAAATTAAATATAATAAAATAAAATGCGCGCGTCCTCGCGTGATTTCACACTTCCGGAAGTTAGAGTGACACGAGCGAGAGAGCTGTCCGAGGTGCTGACACTGTGAGTACTGCTTCAGACTACCTACCTGTACATGCCACATGTATTCCTGTTACTGATGCATGGGTGAGTTTTAACAGCGAGACATTAGCTCAGGTAAGTGTCATGTGTTTATTTTGAGCTGAATATTTATGTGACTGTGTCAGACACAGACCAAGCTCTTTCCTTAAACTGTTCTCAGCAGTATTGCACTTGCATGCTTTAGTGTCTGTGACAGATGAAGATATGCATTCCCTTTTCTTACCTCTGCTCACCTCTCTGTGCTCACACACATTCACTGCCACTATGTGTGAACAGTCTCACGCTCACTATGAAAATGCATTAGGACCTCTGATTTATTTCCTTTTTTTTAATATCAGAATTTGGGAAAATGGATGAACCTCAAGAGTCATCGCCCTGTATGACCAACGCCCACAACCCCAGCAGCAGCAGATGCAGCAGCCCACCCAGCAGTAAACCTGGCACTGCTCCACAATGCAACGGGGTCCCAGAGTGCAGGACCCTGCTGCGGATGTCTGAGTCACACGGACTCCAGCTGCTGTCCGTGCTCAGATCATTCAGGGAACAAGGCTTGATGTTGGACTTCACCATTAAGGTCCAGGAACGCAGTTTTCCTTGTCATCGCTGCGTCCTTGCTGCATGCAGTGATTTCTTCAGGTATTCTATCTATCTATCTATCTATCTATCTATCTATCTATCTATCTAATTAATTAATATGTGTAACTGCTCTGTGTTTAGGGCCATGTTTGAGGTGGATATGCGAGAGCGTGATGATGGTTCGGTGACTCTGGGTAACCAGTGTCCGGTGGCGGTGGGTTCTTTCCTGGACTTTGCCTATTCTGGAGAGACACTTATCACTGACAGCAATGTAGATGTGCTGTTTCAGCTCGCCTCCTTTTTGCAGGTAGAAAGACATTCCGACAAGAAATCCTCAATTCTACAAGATGCACACAATTTACAGTTTAGCTCTCTCAGATTTTTTTCACAAATTTGAATTTTGGGCTGATCACAATAAAAAGAAATTCTAAAATGTGCAGTTTATCTTTTATAATGACATTTTTAGTCATTTATTAGGCACTGAATTATGGCTATTAAGTCATGACCCACCCTACTACCCTACTCTCACTGTGATTGGCTTACTCTGATATTCCAACAAAGACAACAAGTGCTAGCACTATTCTTTCTTTCTTCGTTTTGTTAAACATATAGTAACTCATACATAGTTTTGGCCACGTTTGTTCCATAACCAACACCTCCTCACCTGTTGTTAGGTGTTACTATACAAATTTACTAAACTATACAAATGTCAGTGACGCATCACAGTAGAAAAAAATAAACAGGCGTAAATAATTAAATTCACAATGGCTGAATTCATTTTAGCTGCTTCAGTTTCAGGCTCCCGGTATCGTGCCTCCTGACTCACTCTTATGCCGTCATGACTTACTGTGACATTTGAATAGAACAGAGACACCCTTAATGATTTTAGTAACATTGTGCTTTTCTCATTATGAAGAATCAAAATTTCTGCCACTCACCTATGGCACACCCACACAAGCGTCTTTACCTCTCTGACTAATTAGACAGCTCCTCACGACTGTGTGGGCATGCACAGACTTCGTTAGCATTTATAGCACCTGTTAGCAGTGGAGAGCTCACACCTTTGCTTTTTAGTATAGTGAATTAAAGATTAATAAGATAGAGTGAAACAGCATAACTAAACACGGTTTATTTTATATAGGTAGAGAAAGCCTCATTGTGGGCAGCAAACAGGTGTGATGTGAAATTACATACGTTTTAGCTAGTTTTTATAAGGTCATAACATAGTTATAGCTAATATATTTCACAAATCTTGTACTACTGCAACAAAATCAATATAAATTATGTCAATTTCATGTTTCTGTTTTTGGAATTATCCAATTTTGTCTCATCTACACAGCATGATTTTGGGTGATAGGAAAAGTGCTAAATCAACCTTGCAATAAGCAACCAGTACTTATGCTTTGTATGCCTTAGATTTGTGGTTCCCAACCTTTTCATGTGTGTGGACCCCTAATCAACCATAAAAATGTTCATGGACTCTCTGGATCTGTCCTGGGCTTTCTTTTTAATCTAGTGCAAAAAAATCTTAGACAAGGCGGAGATTAAAAACTGTACCAAACACCTTTAATTCACCCTACATGAACTTTGGTGACAACATGTAATTCAACTTTAATTTCAACCCAAGCAGAGGTCTGATCAGTTAAGTGAAAACGCTGGTGTGGGTTTAGAGTGCCTTCATTCAGTTAGATTAACAATCAAACAGTCAGATTATTATGAAGGAATAATATAGTTAAAGACATAGTTGCTTAATACCATACTCATCTGTAAGTTGCTGTTTTTAAAAATACGTACTGTATGTTGTTTTTGTGTCCCCAGGTGCCAGTCCTGTCCCGAGCGTGCAGCGACTTCCTCATAGGAACCATGGATCTTTCTAACTGTCTGTCCCTCCTCTCTCTCGCTGAGGGCTACGGCTCGGCCCCCCTCATCCGAAGTGCCAACGAGTTTGTGATTCAGAACTTCTCTGACCTTTCCAAAACACAGGACTTTCTGGATATGCAGGTGCTGCTTAATAACCAAAAAAGATAAGCACGTACTTTCATAAGAGAATCCGAGATTTATATACTGATAAATGTAACTTATTTGTTAATAAATGCGCATGTTCTTTTAATTTATTAGTTTATACCTTGGCTATAAATGAGGGATGATGTAGAGGGTACATTCCGACTTTATCCTGTTTTCCAGATCCAAATCATATTCCACAGCCAACAAACTGTAACTTATTATTAAAAAACTTTTCTTGATTTATAACACATCATATGATTATATCTATGTTGAAATAGAAGGTTGAGAAAATAAAACTGCTGTTTAAAAATAGTCTTATAGCAACACCATTTGTCAAAATGCTTCAGCAGTCTTAGCCTCTCAGGGAAAAAAAAGATTTTATTTTTTTTTACATGATTTAGCTGTGAGATATCAGGGAATATTTTTGTATTTGACAAAAGGTTTCAAGAATGATTTCATCAAGTTATCAGATTAAAATGGGGCCTCATTTATGTTAAATTTTGACCAGAGTTTGGCATAATCCCCCCCGAAAATGTTGATTTTGAGTAAAAAGTACTATTTTCCTAACCTACACACAGGGCATAGTATCGTTCCCATAAATACACGAAGATATACAAAAATTGTTACGTCTTGCCCTGAAGGTCATGCATGGTGCCTTTTATTTCCAAAAGGCTTCTGCTGTGTAAAAATAGTAAGAATGGTGTAAAAAGTAAAAGATTTGGGGGACTATATAGTATTAACCATTTCCTTTATTTCTTCTAGTTGAATGTGTTGGAAGCATGCCTAAGGTCAGATGCTCTAAACGTGCCCAGTGAGGAGGCCGTGGTGATGTCACTTCTTAGATGGATCCGTCACGATCTCCCAGGAAGAGAAAAACTGTTGCCGGGCTTGTTATCTCTAACCAGACTCCACCATCTACCCGCACTAAAGGTAACAGATTTTGGATTTCATTCAGTTTCTTGTGATGCCTTGTGATTGTCTCACCCTTCCCATATTACCCCTTTCCTCTCTCAGACTCTGCATGATTCAGACACTCTCCTCAGCAAAAGTGAGTCCTGTCTCGCCCTGCTCTCAGAGGCTCAGAGCCGACAGGATCAGTATAGCGGCCTGCTCACTGATGCCAGGCCGGCCACCACACAGAGCTACATCTACATCCACAAGACGGAGGAGAACGGAGAGATACGCCACACTTTCTGCTACTGTCTGGAAACAGACCAATGGAAAGAGCTGGGAACAGGGCAGGGAGAGGGGACAGCCACAATACCAGACCTACCGGGATCCTGCCTTACCAGCTACGCTGAGAAGGTATGTTTTGGGCTTGAACTGAGTCCTAAAATTAGGCAACTTGTGAGCAAGTTATAACCTTGGTGTGGGGATGGGCTGTGAGCAGTGCAACCAGAAAGTTAGTTTTCGTTCCCAGATTGTTTGTAGAAGTGTTGAAGTGTTGTAATGTTGTAATGACTCATATAACTACATATGTTTTTTATTATGTTCCTTCACCGCCTTCTCATCTTTCCACTGGATCTAAGATGTTTGTGACAGGCGGTTGCCGGGGGAACTGTTGCCGGGCCATACGTCTCCACGTGGCCGAGCCGTTCCATGATGCCACGGACGAGGTTTGGTGCTTCTGTCCTGTGACCCTAACCTGCACACCTGCACCAGCCATGCTGAAACCCAGAACCACACACACAGCTGTGACCTGCCTGGACCGACTGTATGTAATTGGAGGACGGACCAAGGGGTCCAGAGGTGGAGCTCCCAGTCTTTTGGAGGTAACAGGAGCTCCTTTAATTATATATGTTTGATGATGTCCTTTCATTATGTGAATACAAATTCTGTTCTTTTCTTTCCTGTGTTGGAGGTGGAGTATTATAACCCACAGACCAAGACCTGGTGCGCAGCCAGCCCCTTGCCCACTGCCATCTTCTACCCTGAGGCCAGTGCTTGTGGCAGTGTCATTTATACTCTGGGATCAGAGGTGGAGCTCACAGACTCCTTTAACCCCTCACTGGACTGCTTCTACTGCTATGATGCCCAGAAGGACCAGTGGAGCCGCCTGATGGCAGAGTTTGGCCAGTTCTTCCATGCGACACTGGTCAAAGCAGTGTCGGTTAATAACACTCTGCACCTCTGTGACCTGTCCACTTATAAGGTGAGCCAGCAGATTAATGAATCAGACTCAGATAAATTCATTGCAGTGTCTTATAAAGGGATTATATAGTTTAAATAGTTAAACAGAGAGTTCAAAGTGTGCCTTTTTCCTCTCCAGGTCTACAGTTTTTGTCCAGAGACCTGTGTGTGGAAGGGTGAAGGGTCATTTGAGTGTGCCGGGTTCAATGCTGGTGCGGTGGGTATGAGAGACAGAATCTACATCCTGGGTGGAGACTATTCACCTGATGAGATCACTGACGAAGTTCAGGTAGGACAAAGCTCTTTATCCATAGAAGCAGTTACTGACTAAACTTTACCCACTTCCAAGGTGCATGGAGAAGGAAAAAAAAGTCTGAAGAGGTCAAAACTCCTTTACTTTATCGTGAAACCAGCGCATTTTAGCATGTGGCTGAATGTGTTGGTCTAACAATAAAGTTGTTCTCTCTACTACAAGTGTTGCTGGAGTCTGCTTCAAGATTAATAATAAATCTTTCTCTAGTCTGTTGCAGGTGTTTACGTGGTGCATGTTTTACATTAGTGTTCAGTGCCATCACGCTAAGGGAGCATAAGCTAATGTAACATTGTAATAAGAGAGGAAACTAACTGTTTTACAAACAAGTAAAAAGCCAGAAAAGGAGCGAGTGTTTAAAACATCTCAACTCTTCTGTATTCTCCTTACATTTTTTTGTTTTAAACTGAGACTATCTCACATGCCAACAAGCTTGTGTTCATAGTGATTGTTTCTTGAGCTAAAAGTGAAAGTCATCTGGCGTGTTGACAAGTCCTGGACAAAGTGATCAATAACTCACCAGAGAAACATTGGCATCAAAATGATCCCACTGCACAAGATACAAATTGCAATGTTGAGTATTTCTAATTAAATTTGAAATTTGAAAATTAAATTGGAAAAACATAAATGTTGCACTGCGCATGTACAGCTGTGTATTATTCATATTATATGAATATATATATATATACATATATATATATATATATATATATATATAATCTTACTGACATTACACATAATTTTTAATCAAAGTATTGAAAATCAAATCAATTTCAAAATCAATAAAGAGGTCTCAATTCAAGTATGAATAATTAATAAAGTATCAATAAAGAAGATGGATGAATGAGAGAAGATAAATGTAGGTGTCCAGTGTCATGCCTAGAGGAGGGAGAGATGGGAGAGGTATGTGCAGGATTAATTAAGTTCTCGCACAGTTTGGGAGCCAAAGGTGGTACATGGAGCACCGCGGTTAGGGTTAGAGAGGATAAAGGGATGGATGAGAGGAAAATTGGGTGTGAACATAAATTGGCAAATGCAGTGATGAAGTGGAAATATAAACGGATGAAGAGAAAGGGGAAGGAAGGGAGGGAGGGACAAACATGAAAGGATCGGTTAACCAAGTGATTAGAGGTGTGGTTGACTCATTGGATAAATTTTTTACTCAGGGTGTGTTCATTTATTCTTTGTATTTGGAGGCAGGGGGTGTTCATCGACTAAGATCTGTGTGTTTTCTCGTGACCTGTCCAGGTGTACTACAGTGGGAGGAGCCAATGGGAGGAAGTGGCTCCAATGCCGAGAGCGCTCACTGAGTTCCACTGCCAGCTCATCAGCTTCAACAGATACAGAGACCCATGGGGTGACACAGCATGATACACAGCAGACACACAAACACATGATCACATGTGAGCGGATGTACATGTGTGTCACATGTGTCACTGATGTAAGCAAGTACCCGAGAGCCTCCTCTGTGCATGACGGACAGCCGACAGACTAACAACCTGAAGAGAGAATGACAGTCTTGAACTAACTCCACATCTCTCACAGATCATCATAACACGAGAGCACCTGAGCCAAATGATTTATTTATTTTTTTATTTAAAGATTTGATGCTTAACTTTGTATGTGTTACGCAACTGCTGCCATAGGACCTTTCTTGTGTCAATCATAATGTGGTTCCTCCCATGGAGGAACCCTATTGGGAAGAAGACTATTTTAGAGATCCTATTTTAGTACCTGAATATTTATTTCTGCTTATTATATTTTAAAAGGAGAATTCACCCAAGGAAGAGCACACAGTATCTGTAAATCATATCAGCTCTCCTACAGCTAGAATATAAATAAGATGACTTTGTTATGTAACACTTCTGAGGCTCCATTTACAGGCATTTAGGGATTTTACAGCCTGAACAGATCAAATTATTTTTTACTGGCAACATTACACAAAATATTTCATAAGTCTCTATACTATGTCTACTTTGCCATGTAAGAAAACCTCATGAGATCAACGAATGGTTGACTATTTCAACTAAATGTGCTTTGTTTGATAGTGTAAATTAGAAAACACACATTATTTTGTAATATTTTCAGGAATTGGCCCAATATGTGGGTCTCATATAACATCAGTGGGTCTTTTCTATATTATTTTCTTTCCTTTCTAGCTGACGGAGACCTGCTCATATATATATTACACTATTTAAAACTCAACTATCTGGGTGGATTTTCACTTTAAACTACTTGCCTTTATTCTGCTTTTGTCCTCTCATGATTACATATACTGCAATTCTACATGTGACCAATAGATAGATCATCTGAGTATCTTCAGTAGCTGCTTGTTTGGAGGAAATGTGTAACTTTACGTGTACCTGCGTATCATAGAGAAACACTCAGCTGCAGCTTCAACGAATACAGTAACTTAAAGTTTCAGAAACCGGGACGAGACAAACATGGACTTCATGGTGTTAATCATGAATGTATAATAAGAAAAAGAATCACAACAAAGGAAAGACTGTTTAATGGCAAGAAGTGAACATAAACATAATGCTTCATTATATGTGTTGATGTCTTCTTCTAGTATCTGCGTTTGACACATTCATCACTACAAAACAGAACAATAGACACAACAGCATGGATGACTTGGGCTACTGTTTATAGCGACATTACATTGTTTTCTAGCCCACACCTTAAAGGTTTCCACAGTGAAGAAGTAGAGCCTCAAGTTCATTTATTTTATTCACCCTCCCATCTCTACTGTGAGTTCCCCTATAGCTCTTGCCAGAAATTCAAGGCCACGTTCAAAAAACATCTCAGAATACAAATACGGACTCATTCGTCATTGACAGCATGCTCACCCGGCTGTGGCAATCACATGTTTTTTTGACCTCAGAAGAATACTAGAGCTCTGGATCAGACCAGTAACCACACAGTAAAAGAATGAAAAGATGTAAACGCTGTGTCTGAACACGAATCAATCAGCAACAAAGTCCTGTAGCAACCATGCTGCCTTCCCTCCACGCATATCTCTCCGTCTCCTCGGCCTCTCGTTCATCTCTTTTCTGTTGTTGCTCCATGGTTCAGTCCTGGTATGTTTTCACCAGCAGCCACATCAGCAGCACGGTGATTAAGACGATCATGAAGTTGAGGAACAGCTCCTTCGCTGAGCGGTCCATGGTGGGATCTCAGATGGGACGGAGAGAACAGGAGACGATCGGAGGGGAGTGCTGAGGAGCAGAGGAGGAAGGATGAAGAGGTGTGGCTCCTTTTTGGCTTAGTGTCCTGGACCTGAGAGGTGTGCAATGGAAGATATGATTGCTAGAAATACAGGAATGATCAAGGCAAATAAGATGGCATGTAAAAATACAAGCGTGTCTTCAGTGTCACATGTGCTGTGTTTGTGCCTTTTGTTATCATAGATTAGAGGGATCAGTCAAGTCATTACATCTGTTCACAGTTACATCATTCAACAGGGAGAGAGGGCACAATATCCTCTCATACGCATTCAGGACATGAATACACACACCCACAAAGCACACATAACAATACACCAATGCACACAAGATTGGGTTACAAAGTAAAGATCACACTTTGAAATTATTTCATAACATTTCTTAGTTATCAGTTGCAGGATTACGTTATTCAGGGTGATAACAACAACAACATCAGACGTGGGCACTGAGCTGTTACCTTTCCTCTTTTGCCGCTGATCTCACAGTGAGCAGGAAGAGGAGAAAGCAGATGTTCTTATGTGTTCCAGCAGTGCGGCGTTTCTTAAATTCTGACGGCGTGTCTCCTTGTTACTGGAAACTTCTCTATCGTGGCACTTTTTTCCCTGCAGCATCTATTAGCAGCTGATCTTCTTTGTGTTGTCCAGCTTTCTGTGGTCACCAGGGGCAGGGCCTGCTCCTAAAGTAGGCATCCTCGACGGACCGCCCATGTTTCGCATACACACAGACTGATGTCACACGCCGAATAAACAACCAGTAGAGTGTGTTATTTTCCACAATCTTCTCTACTGGAGTGTTTCCCATTTACAACCATACAGAGCCTCTCTCTCTCACACACACACACACACATACACACACACACACACAACAGGGGGGGGACTCAGGGTTATTTATAAAACATTATTGCAGATACTAGGTGGATTACAGTTGTTCCAATACACAATACACACATCTTCTGATAGATACAGGAAACTGTAATAGTACCACTGAGTATCTGGGTAGAAGACATGCACAGGGGAAAAGAAGAATAACAGATCAACCTCTTCAAAAGTGAGGCATGTGGGTTTAAATCCTGCAGACGCCACAATCCATCATGCTGTCAGGAAATGTTACCTCTTCCCATTGTTATTTAGTGTGATGAGATATATATACAGCCCTTTCTGACACTGCACTTCAGTTACTTTCAGTATTCTCCCCGGCTGCTGGATGACAGTCATGGAAGACAATAAAACAATGCATAGTTTTATGTAGTGGCTGGCATCCTTCCTAAATGGGTTTCTCTTAACTGATGGATCAACAAACAGTCAGGCTAAATCTGAGCTCCCCTCGGTGAAGTGCAGACAGGCTAATGGGCCAGGGCTAAACAGGCACCAATACCTAACACCACTGGGAACAGTAGGTTATGATTTTTTATAGCTCTCATTTTGGAAAATCTGAAACTTGTACCTGTAAAAGTTTTCTTGACCTACTAGCTTGTACCAATCAATCTATCTGTATACTTCAAGAAATGGTTTGACGTTTTGGGAACTATGCCAAAGATAGATGAGAAACAGTGCCAAAGAGTTAGATGAGATGAGATGATTGATATCACTGTCATATTTATACCGTGACTATAAAGTCACAGCTAGCAGCTGTTTAGTCAGCATAAAGACTGGTAATAGAGAGAAACAACTAGCCTGGCTCTGTCCAAAGGTAACAGAATCAACCTATGAGCAACTTGTTCAATCAAAAACTCAACATTTTACAGGTTGTTATGTAGCCTACCAGAATATTTCTTGGATGGATGTGGTGACTTCCTCGAGTCCTGAGATCAGTAACCAGTGAGTAACGACTCCCAGAAGTCACTGCCCCCGGCCAAGAAATAGTCCTTGTAATTTTTATACATCTTCTGTTGTACTGTCAAAACCACAGGTTGTCATTTTTGATTGGTTGCCATTCTCAAACAGGTGGGTCTTATGTAACAGATGACCTGAGTGTGAAAGTAGAAGAAGAAGAAGAAGAAGAAGAAGAAGAAGAAGAAGAGAGGAGAGCAACCCTTTCTGTGGACGATGACTAATAACCCTCATCCCTGAAGTAGCTTTATTAAGTCCATGTGCATGGTTGTCAACACAGGAGGAGGACCCACCTGAGCAGGGTTGGCTCAACCACGGAGTCAAGTGGACAACAATGGAGTGGAGCGATGGCAAAAAGCTATCCAAGTTCACCTTCACCAGCATCTCCAGTAAAGCCTGCATCCTTTTCTGGTTGAGTGAGGACCAGGACATTTAGGGGGTCTCTTCTGGTCACTGAGCTCAGTGGAAATTAAACAAATATTACCAGCACTATACCTGTGCCATGAAAGTATTGATTGAACGAACAAGATATAATGTCTTAATTTACTATTTGTGCTAAGCTAAGCTAACTGGCTGCTGGCTTTTGGCCTTTTATATTTACAGTACAGTCACGAGATCAATCCCCTCATCTAACACAAGCATATCTGCCAAAACTATTCCTTTAAATAGTAATAATAATTTTATTCTCTCTCTCTCTTGTGGTTGTGCACACCCATTGTTTTCTTTTAAATTCTTCCTCCCCTATGCTATGCAGGCGCTAAGAAAAGGATTTTTGACAGCTCACCAGAGCTCGCCACTCAGCTCATCTAACACTTGACAGCTGCTTACAACGGTGTTATCTCTGAACCAATGTTAAACCCCCTTTGACACACACACCTTCCCTTCGTACACACAAAAAGGGTCACGGCAGGACAAAGTGTGTATGAGCACAGCTCCCTTAAACTTTTCCATCACAGGATTCCAAGGTCATTCCCGGAGGATTTAACAGATCAAAACGGCTGCCATTTTATCACCCCTGCTGCTCTGCCAGCATCACACCAATAGCTATTTGACACGGGGAATCCCATTGTCGCAGAAATATTGGGGTGATTGAATGAAGTAGGGCGAGGTGTGCAGGCATCTCTGTGCGAGGTGGACCTCGGCCCATTGTGACAGCTGTGTGTGAGTGTTTAAGTGCTGTCAGGGTTACCCTCTAAATCAGTGGAGAGACAGAGGGGTGTCAACAAGGCCTCAGAGACACCAATCCACACATTCTGGGACACCGCGTGTATGAGTGTTTGTATGTATATGTACGTGCCTATTTGTGCATGCAGTAAGACTACTGTTTATTATCAAGTGAAAGCTAGCTTAGTGTCAGTTTCATTGTCACGCTTGCCAGCTGGGAATGGCAAAATAGAAAAAGCAATGGACAAATCATCCAATCAAGTCATTAAGAATTTCTTTTGAAATCAATTTTGCAACCATACTTTTATAATCAACACACTCTTTAAAAAGCCTACAGTGCCGCTGTTACATCTTAAATTAATTAATCCCATTTAGTCATTCAAAGGTCAATAAACTTCATATAAATAGACAGTAACTTAAAAGAAAAGAAAACATCTAGCCTGGCTCTGTCCAAAGATTAAAAAAATCACTAGGCCTATAACATTACCTCTAAAGCTCAATAATGTAGTAATCAATAATAATAATCAGTTATCAATGTTAAGCTATACTTTGTTTGTTTGATCAATATAAAAACCGTATGAGAATAAAAAGATATGCTGATATATGCTAAGATCTATCGCCTGCTGGCTTCAAATCTGAGAGTGGATATGATAGAGGTATTGATCTTAAACATTAATTTAATTTGTACCTAACAAAAGTCAATTAACTAATTATCCAGGGAGTCATTTAAGGGTGAATAAAACCTATAACATTATGCCTGAATAGTGCCAAGAGACAATTCACTTAAAGCATAAAGGCTAGCCTCTGTCCAAAGCTAACAAAATCCATTGATCCATTCTTCCAACACGTCTTAAATCTATTTCATCTGTACAAAAACCTAAATATCAAAATAAATATTGTAGTTTTGTTTCCATTTTTTGCTAAGCTGCTGTCTCTAGCTTCATACTTAGCGTTAGTGTACATAGATGGGTGGTTACTCTCATGAAGAAATGCATTTTCCAAGATGTCAAACTATTAATTTAATATCAAAGCTCTAAATCTGGTCTTTCTATGATGATACAAGAGCTAAATGAATGATAAAATATGTGTATATTAATGCTAAAAGATACAGAAACAGATACAGTGGTATTCATACATCTATTAACCAATTAAGCATTGTGAAATGTCACTGCATTAATGTCCTTATTCAATAAACACAAAATGTCCCCTTGTTTAGCCTCACATTAGTCCACAAATAGCTGGCACTGAAAAAATATTTAGCCTGCAGCTTTGCTCATTTAAAGTGTTTAAATCTTTTCCACTACAGCAGCAGTGATTGAAGGAGAGACAAGAATTCATCTCAGCTGACTGTCATCCTGGTAGAGACACGATACAGACCAGATGGATCAAAGCTCAGCCTTGTTAATATTTTGACCAGATGAAATATTACGTTCGAATATCAGATCTGTTGCCAAAGACCTTAACCTCTTTATCTAAGCTTATCTTTTACTTTTCATTAACGCTGCAGGATATCTTCTCTTGTTAATATCCGTGTAATGCAAGGCAAACCTTTGCTACATAGATTTTTATACAATGAAAACAGAAATGATCATCAATATCTTATCTGAAGTGTGTGTATTTATGCATTCCTGTCTTCATTATGTCCATTGAACTAACATGCAGTTTGGGCTGATATATTTCTGCACTTTTACCTGGCTGCTCTTTCTTCATGAACAGATGGATATCTGCTTACACAGAGTCCCTAAAGAGAGAGAGGTGTTGAGATCAGAATCACTATTTTAAAAAGCAAGATCTGGTTTCTTTGTCCATGCATCTCTGCCATGCAGTTTCCAGCTAATTAGAATACAAAGATGCCAGCAACAGGAGTTTGGCCTCTGGCTACTGGCCCTGCATTTCAAAGAGTGATGGCATGCCTCAGGGTACACAAGTGGTTCCACTCTAGTTCTCACCTCTATGCTGCTTTTTTTTTGTTCAGAGCTTGGCTGGTGTGTAAGGTGAAGCTGCCCTTGAATACTGGCAAGGGAAATAACTTCCTAATCTTTTGTTCATAACCTTAAAGTGACACTTCCACTCTTTTCTTTGTTCACACGTTCATGAGTGTCTGACCGACTCTGAAATACATTGTTAAAATTCTACTTATTGCATGACCTGCAATGTTTGTTTTTGTCTCTGGAAAGAGCATTTGTGAAACACAACTCACTACAAAGCCCAGCATTTGATCATGTCACCGGATCCTCATTAGCAGATGGATCATTCATCAGCTACCATGTGGACTTTGTGGTGCAATTGTTTTCTCAACTGTTTCCAAGGTTAAAATTTAACTTTGAAGCTTTTAAGCCAACTTGGATCAGACATCTTTTAAGCACTCAGAACAAAATAACAAAAATAATAAATAATTGCTGCATGTGCTGAAGAAAAGTGTGTGATATATGTGAAAGTTCAAGAGCAGCCACTTCTTGACATTATTTTCTCAAGTTGACACAGCGTGTTGGATTGCAACAAAACTGACCATCAGGCATTGATTTACAAAGACAGAAAATAGAACATGTTATCAGTGCTAAGAAAAGTAGGGCAAGAGCTCAAACTGCTGCAGGCCTGACCATTTCCCCAACAGATGAACCCTACCGATGTCTCTGGATATCATCCATTGCTCATAAAAGAAAGATTTTATTAGACTTTTGAAAAACAAGTGTTGTGTAAATGTTGGAGAGGGCAGCCACAGTCTCTGTCTGACCAGCTGTTGTTTTGTAGACTAAACTGAGCTCGCTGTTAAGACGACGAAGGGTTCCCACTGGCCAGCAGCTCAGCCTGGCACAGTAATTACTGAGATGACCGAGGACAGGTGAGGGCTTCGTTACACAACACACTTGTGTATTAATGCACGCGCACACTGGCACACACTGATTGCACACGCACAAATGTTTCACTCACCAACACATGCAAAGACGTCCCCCCAGAGGGCATGTAGAGTCATTAATCTGGCCATAGAGGAATTCATACGCCAGATCTGAGCAGAGAGAGAACAGCGAACAGGTCACTAAAGACAAAACAATATCCAGAATACATCAATTACAATTTAGCAACATGCCCCGAATATGAATGCCTGCTCGTATCCGATCAACATCTGCACCAATATGTAGGGCATTGTGTTTTGTGCCAACTATCCCATTGTGACAATACTTTTTCATTCTGGTAATGCAAGATTATCCTCAGTTGCCAGACTTTGAGTGGAGTCTGATGACGGATGAAAGAAATGGATGAAAATGGAATGGCAAACAGTTCACCCAGGATATAGCCCCCCTATATACTTACATTTTTATCCCTTAGTATCAAGTTAGCATGGCCTATAGAATGATCCCTGGAGCATTTTTGTCTGTCTTTTGTTGGGAGATTAGGAAGGCATGCAGCATGGATTTGCCAACAGGGTTTAGGTCTTATATAATGGAGCCAGAGGGCAAAGCACAGGACAGCAGTAAGTCTTGGATATCAAGTGAGAGATGGGGAGATCAGGAGAGAGAGGAGAAGGACCAAAAAGCAAGAGTAATGATTCTATCATTAGCATGATGCCACAGCAGAACAACATATCCCTGCTGGGATATTATACACAAGGAAATAAATAGCAGTATTATCCATTGGAAGAACAAACACAAATATTCCAGTCGCACTAAAGACATGCTGCTGAGTAACAAAGATAGACTTTCGTCTGAGTTCAAGATTTATGTTAGCAGAATTTGTTCAACAAATGATTTTCAAAGTACAAGACGGACAGATTTTTAGTTTTCAGGGAGGTCTCTTAACAGCATTGATCCATACAATGGATGGCTGACTATATACAGATTTTCATTAATCTTGCGATTTCTGCTAATAATTTACATGATCTCTGATTGCTGATATTTATATTTGACTGTATCATGAAATCCTAATGAATTGTGCCCTTTTTTGTGATGTGTAAGAGCAGAGAATAATACTGTGAGTGTTTCTTGTTGATCCTCAGGAGGAAACAATAATTCTGAAGGTTTTTATTGTTTCAGGTTATGTTTCATATCCTACAGTCTGGTCATTCTGTGGGCTGTACACTGGCTTCTTTCAATGATGGAACATGATCGATGTTTTTTCAGCTCAGATTTTGTTAAAGCTGCACTAACCCATTTTTGGCTGCCAGTGGGCAGAGGACTGACACACAGTTCTGGCTTGCACATAGGTTCAGAGCAACACTATTAACCAATTTTTATTATATATCTTCTTATTTTGAAAAGAGTACAATAATCAGGACCAATGGATAAACATGCATACATAATAGTGCACTGAGTATCCTCATATCCTCATCCTTTCCCCCCTGAAAAATAAAGAAATAAAACACAAAACCAACCAACGAACTTTAACATGAAAGAGGCCCAATTTCTATCAATTTACTTTTTAAAATATTTCATTAAACAAATATAAAAATACTCCAAACACATGGTCCATAACGTTCACCATAGGCTAGATTTGCATGAAAAGCAAAAACATACACGTGATGCCCATGATCAAACACAAGCCTTACATTGGGCAGTTTCCTGTGAGAATGTATGGCCTCACATCAATATGGAATAGTGGAGACACAGACAGTATACTGTCAAAACTTTACTAACTCTATGGTGTAAGAAGGGTAAAGTTTTCTTTCTATGTAACTAGTTTGAAACATGACCAATACACCATCATTCATTTAGTCTTGTTCATAATTGCCGATGATCAAACAGAAGCCTTACATCTGGTAGTTTCCTGTGACAATGTATTGCCTCACATCAATATATGGAATAGTGGAGACACAGACTGTATACTGTCAAAACTTTACTAACTCTATGGTATAAGAAGGTCAAAGTTTTCTTTCTACGTACATAGTTTGAAACATGACCAATACACCGTCATTCATTCAGTCTTGTTCATAATTGGTTGTGGATCTATGATAGCCCTACAACTGCCCCTAGGCACACCAGATAGGTGATTGTAAGACAAGTTAGTCCATGGTTGCACCAATGATAACTCATCTCGACCACAATTTGGGCCCTTCCAGGCCTCGTTGGCGCAGTAGGCAGCGCGTCAGTCTCATAATCTGAAGGTCGTGATGCATGCAGAACACATGTGCGGTTCTCCCTTAGCCAATCAGGACGCAGAACACAATGCCCGTTCATACTGTACAGTACGCTGTAAAAAAAAAAAAAAAGCATGCAAAATGACACTGAAAAAAATCCGTGAAACAGCGAGTCCGCGAAAAGTGAACCGCGATATAGCGAGGGATCACTGTAGTGGGGACCCAAACTGTATGCTGTCAAAACTTTACTAACTCTATGGTGTAAGAAGGTCAAACTTTTCTTTCTACGTAACTAGTTTGAAACATGACCAATACACCACCATTCACTCAGTCTTGTTCATAATTGGTTGTGCATCTATGATAGCCCTACAACTGCTCCTAGGCACACCAGATAGGTGACTGTAAGACAAATTACGCCATGGTTGTACCTGTGACAACTCGTCTCGACCACAAGTTAGGCACCTCCAGGCCTCGTTGGCACAGTAGGCAGCGCGTCAGTCTCATAATCTGAAGGTCGTGAGTTCGACCCTCACACGGGGCAGGTATTTTGAAGTTAGATGCCACCCCAACACAATGGGCCAGACACATGATCCATAAATGTTCACCATGGCTAGGTTTGCATGAAAAGAAAAAACATACACGTGATGCCAATGATCAAACAGAAGCCTTACATCAGGCAGTTTCCTATGACAATGTATCGCCTCACATCAATATGGAATAGTGGAGACACAAACTGTATGCTGTCAAAACTTTGCTAACTCTATGGTGTAAGAAGGGTAAAGTTTTCTTTCTATGTAACTAGTTTGAAACATGACCAATACACCATCATTCATTCAGTCTTGATTATAATTGGTTGTGCATCTATGATAGCCCTACAATTGCTCCTCGGCACACCAGATAGGCGACTGTAAGACAAGTTATTCCATGGTTGCACCTGTGACAACTCGCCTCGACCACAATTTAGGTCCTTCCAGGCCTCGTTGGCGCAGTAGGCAGCGCGTCAGTCTCATAATCTGAAGGTCGTGAGTTCGAGCCTCACACGAGGCAGGTGTTTTAAAGTCAGACGCCACCACAACACAATGGGCCAAACGCATGGTCCTTAACGTTCACCATAGGCTCGATTTGCATGAAAAGCAAAAACATACACGTGATGCCCATGATCAAACACAAACCTTACATGGGGCAGTTTCCTGTGAGAATGTATGGCCTCACATCAATATGGATTAGTGGGGACACAGACTGTATACTGTCAAAACTTTACTAACTCTATGGTGTAAGAAGGGTAAAGTTTTCTTTCTATGTAACTAGTTTGAAACATGACCAATACACCATCATTCATTCAGTCTTGTTCATAATTGGTTGTGCATCTATGATAGCCCTACAACTGTTGCTAGGCACACCAGACAGGCGATTGTAAAACAAGTTAGTCCATAGTTGCACCTATGACAACTCGCCTCGACCACAACTTAGATGCTTCCAGGCCTCGTTGGCGCAGTAGGCAGCGCGTCAGTCTCATAATCTGAAGGTCGTGAGTTCGAGCCTCACACGGGGCAGTTGTTTTAAAGTCAGACGCCACCACAACACAATGGGACAAACACATGGTCCTTAACGTTAACCATAGGCTAGATTTGCATGAAAAGCAAAAACATACACGTGATGCCGATGATCAAACACAAACCTTACATGGGGCAGTTTCCTGTGAGAATGTATGGCCTCACATCAATATGGGTTAGTGGGGACACAGACTGTATACTGTCAAAACTTTACTAACTCTATGGTGTAAGAAGGGTAAAGTTTTCTTTCTATGTGACTAGTTTGAAACATGACCAATACACCATCATTCATTTAGTCTTGTTCATAATTGGTTGTGGATCTATGATAGCCCTACAACTGCCCCTAGACACACCAGATAGGTGATTGTAAGACAAGTTACTCCATGGTTGCACCTGTGACAACTCGTCTCGGCCACAATGTTGGCACTTCTAGGCCTCGTTGGCGCAGTAGGCAGCGCGTCAGTCTCATAATCTGAAGGTCGTGAGTTTGAGCCTCACATGGGGCAGGTGTTTTAAAGTCAGACAGCACCATGACACATGGTCCATAACGTTCACCATAGGCTAGATTTGCATAAAAAGCAGAAACATACACGTGATGCAGATGATCTAACAGAAGCCTTACATCGGGCATTTTCCTCTGACAGTGAATCGCCTCACATCAATATATGGAATAGTGGACACACAGACTGTATACTGTCAAAACTTTACTAACTATATGGTGTAAGAAGGTCAAAGTTTTCTATCTACGTAACTATTTTGAAACATGACCAATACACCACCATTCATTCAGTCTTGTTCACAATTGGTTGTGCATCTATGATAGCCCTACAACTGCTCCTAGGCACACCAGACCCCACGTACACATGCTTGTACCCATATGTATAATCATAAGCAATTGATAAGAAAAAACAAAAACACTGACAAATTTTTACCTGAAATACAACCACACACCCACAAACAACAGGCTCATGGAAAAATCTGGAGTGATGGGCAGCAATACATAGCAGCTACTTGTGAACAGTGAGGGTTTTGCTACTTTGCTCAAGGGTAATGCCCAGGAGGTGAACTGACACCTCTTCAACTACCAGTCCACCATCCATACTCTGGTCCATGCTGAACTTGAACTGCCCCAAAAGGCACTGCTGGGATTCGAACCCAGGATCTCCTGTTTACTAGACAGGCGCTTTAACCAACTAAGCCACAGCGCCCCTAGAGCCTAAAGGGGGACGTCCTCCAATGACCATACCCCAAAACAGGCCGGTGCTGGTGGTCAGCACAGGTAACCTCAGTACATTACAAATCTGTGAAAAATCTTATTTTACTTTAATTTAACTTCAAAGCATTTACTGATATTGTTAGTATGCCAACTGGTCTAGTTAAAATAGTGTAGATACTGAATGTTAAAGTTTTAAGCGAATAAAGTTATAAAAGAATGCATTGATCTTACATTTAAGATAACTTAGACAATTACTGTACCTTCTTACAAGAAGACCCTATTTATCTTCTGTTTATACAACTACTACTATCTGCAAGTACAGCTGCACTGGATTGTAGAAAAGGCACTGCTGGGATTCGAACCCAGGATCTCCTGTTTACTAGACAGGCGCTTTAACCAACTAAGCCACAGCGCCACAACAGGTAAACTCAGGTACACCACATGGGACAGAAACAGGTAATGATACCTGGTGTTGGCCCTATTATTTCCTATATATTATGTACATGCCATAACCACATACAAAATACACATGATGACTTTAAAGGTGCTGCCGTGCCTCGGAGGAGGCGTATGTGTATGGATGGGAACTATCGGCGTGTAACGCTTGTGTTTCACCCCGGACAGATTAAAAAAACGACGCAGCATGGATCCTGGTGTGGAGAGCAGCATGGAGGCCGTCAGGAGGAGTAAGGACGAGAAGAAAGTTCTCCGTAAGCAGATCAAAGCCAGCCACACTCTGCTGAAACATGAAGGCATCAGCACGACGCCTCAGCCCAGCAAAGTAAATACAAATAAAACGTTTGTGGGCAGGAAGCTGAGCAGAGCTAGTGAGCTAACCTTCTCCTAATGCAGCGATCAGACTCAATAAAACACAATTAAGACTTGATTTGTTTTAGCTCGTGTTACTCTAATGAAGAGTGCACGCTGGTAGCTTGGTCTAGTTTCCAGTTTTGGCTTGTATCTGTCATATAAGAGTAAATGAAAAGGCTGTGTACTAGTGGACTTGTCATTTGCTGTGTTATGATTTGGATCAGTTGTCCAGCCTGACATGAGTTTGTTGTGACATTATGGAGTAATTGCCAATGGTGAGATCAGGAGGGAAGAAAGTGTTCAGGAGCCTCTGATGTCTTATGCTGTATTATTTATTGATGCTTGGCCAAGGAGAATTAGAGACACTCTCAAAGTTCATCAGAAGTGCCTCAGTCGGTCACACAATCTGCCTAACTCATCCTGGTGGATACACTTTAAACCCAAAGATAACACCACAGATATGATACGCACAGAAATAGTCAAAGGGTATGTAGATGTATTTACCCATGTTTGTGTTACCGTCTGCACATTCTCGTCTGGAGACACCGTTATCTGTTTATCAGATCAAATCAAATCAGATTTTATTTGTATAGCCCAAATTCACAAAACACATTTTGCCTCAGAGGGCTTTACAATCTGTACAGGGAGTGACACCCTCTGTCCTTAGACCCTCGGTTCGAGTGAGGAAAAACTTGCCCACAAAAACCCTTTTAACAGGGAAAAAAGGTGGAAGAAACCTCAGGAAGAGCCACAGAGGAGGGATCCCTCTCCCAGGACGCACAGACAATGGATGTCACGTGTACAGAACAAATCAACACAAACATATTGTACAATTACAATAAATGAAAAAATGACACTGAATTACAATGAATGTTAAAATGATTACAGTAGCAGTAGAACCTGTGATAGAGAGACACAGATGCACAGCAGCAGCAAATCATCAACTAACTATAAACTGTAATGGAGATATGGTAGCAATAATGACAGTAGTAATATGTGTAGTGGACGTTGTGCATGTTATGTTAACGGAAAGACAACAGCAAGCTATCTGTTATATCTATGAAGACAACATAAGGTCTCCACAACGTTGAGATAGGCTGGCACCTGCTGTCCTCAAGCAAAGCCAAACAACTACTACTGCCGAAGACCTCAAGGTCCACACGTGACCCCCGTGTATAATCTAAGGATAGAAAATTCCATAACACTAATGTCAGTCGTATTTATTTGGTGTGTTGTATCCAAAGACACATTAACTCTGATGACAGAGAAATAAATTCTCTTTGAGAAATAAATTCTCAAAAGAATAAAGAATTGACGAAAAATGAAGTAAGTTTATGTTTAGTGGCCTTTTTAATAAAGTTTCTTCAGCACTGTGGTATAAAACGTTGTATATGTTGACTGATGTGTGTTGAAGGGCTGGCTGTAAGTCAGCAGGTGTATGAAGCTATTCTTTCTGGTGCTGCAGGATTTTTACCGTTATGTCTCAGTGATGGCAATATCACAGATAACTGCGTCTCCTCTGCAGAGTTTGGTGGTGGCTAACGGCGGCCTGGGGAACGGCGTGAGTCGCGAGGCCCTGTCTGCAGCGCTGAAGGAGATGGGAGAGCTGGAGACGCTGATCATGCACCCTCACAAGCCCTACGCTTTTGTCACATACAGGTACGGGTGCTATGTGGACAGCGTGATGTCAGTAAGTTATTTTAAACCTTTAAAACCTTTTTTGGATTTTGTTTTCTGTCATTCTGTTTTTCAGATCTGAAGAGTGTGCTCGGAAAGCCCACGTCCACCTCAATGGCCAAAAGCTGCAATGTGGAGAGAACAGTGTGACACTCTACCTCAGTTATGTTGACTCAGGTACTTCCTTTCAACACTGAACACTAGAATAACTGCTGTAGTTGTTTTCCTGAGATTTTAACGGTAAATTTAATGATAAATAACGAACGGCAGCTTTTTAAATTTATACTCTGTGTATTGTGTCAGATGAGAAACATCTTCCTGCAGTCAGCATTGTTGTCCTTAGTGTACGCTTGTGTTGTGTGTTCGCAGTAACTTGTAAAGAGGAGGCGTCCCTACCTTTGCCGGACGGATTAGTCTTGGTGGAAGATTTTGTGTCTCCGAAGGAAGAGGCTCTGCTGCTCGCTGCCATTGACTGGTCCGGTACTAATGATGACGTCACCGGTGAGGTTTTGTTGGTTTGTGTTTGGTTCTTGTTGAACCCGTAATGTTCACAGAGTTGCTCATTTAATTCTAATGTGTTTTAGCTCAAAAAGCTCTGAAGCACAGAAGAGTCAAACATTATGGTTTTGAGTTTCGCTACGATAACAACAACGTGGATAAGGACAAACCGTTACCTGCAGGTAAGGTGTTTTTGTCTTACAGTCGGGGGGTCTAATGGGTTTTATTTTCATAGATTTGACCATTATTTCTCATCATTTTGCTCACTGATGCTTACATTTTGGGACACTGTGTGCTGTGCTTTTTTGGTTCTACCACTTAGAGTTGCTACAAAGTCTCAAGCATCTCTCCGCTGGGAGTGTTAATTACTTTATTATTATATTTCAGCATTTCTGTTGTCACTTATAACTCAAGTACTGGACAGCATGCTTATAAGATAACTACATCATGATTGCTTCGCATTCCGGAAAGTCTCTAGAAATGTGTGTGTCCAGGTATTCCTCAGGAGTGTCTGCCTGTTTTGGAGCGGTGTTTGAAGAACAAACACATCATCACGATGCCAGACCAGCTGACTGTCAACCAGTATGAATCAGGACAGGGTGAGTTAGTGAGTCTCTAAATACTTACTTTATCACATACTGCCTCTGGTAAAAAAACTATGATAATGCAATTTGTATATCTTCACTAAGATTTTGTTAATTTGAGTAAATAAAATGCTTAAATTCATGAATAGATCACAACAATATCCATGTTTTCACCTATGAAGGAATCATTACTAAATTAGTTCAGTTTAATCTGGTGTGCTGCATGACACGGTGTTACAGGGGAGCCTTCTTGTGGGAACCATAGAAAAACAGATATGTTTAAAATATGGAGAAGTTTAGTTATATCAGAGGCTGCAGCTACACTGTATGTGGAAGTGAGGATGTCAAGTAAAAGACTGTGAGACCTATAGCAGCTGTTGGTTCAATTATAAAGCTGTAGTTACTAAAGCCGCTCAGCTGAATTGTAACAACAAAGTTTACTGTAGGTGCACATCTAAGCCTTACTGACGTATACCACAAGGTGGCAGCAGAACATTTCCAACATGAATCGAGAAGTCGTTGGTTCCCATTGTTTGTTTATTAATAGATTTACAGTACTGGCAGATCTGAAATAAGGATTTTGATATTTGCTTTTTAAGCTTAAGGACTTATAATATCTTAAGGGATTTATTATTGAGTTCTGCACATCATGAAAGGTTCAAAGGGTTCGTCAGAAAAACTACAAACAAGTGGATACTAAACATTTCTATTTCAAAGATGCTTTCCGACTGGTCTAGCTATCTTAATCCTACATGTTTCTGATATTTTCAGGCATTCCTCCTCACGTGGACACTCACTCTGCCTTTGAAGACACCATCCTGTCACTGAGCCTTGGGGCGCAGGTAGGAGTCCATCAGTCCATCAGTTTATGATCTAAACATTTCCCAGCTGGTCCAGAGAGATACTCACCACAGACCTGTGTGTTGGTAGTTTTCCTAAACGTATCAACCAGTGAGACCAATGGTACATTCATGATTAACCTAAACATATTGGTCTGAAGATTATATTTTAGTATAAAATAGCATCCGTCACTTTACTGACCAGTGTGATTCATCTGTCTCAGGGGGCACAACTGTCAGAGATGAGTGTGTGCAACAGTATGTTTGGATTTGGTGTCCTTGTGATTTGACTGAGAACATTTTGTTACCTTGTTTGCTACATCTCATTCTTTTCTGTCTATCTGACACACTTTATCTATACTGTCGTAATCTCTCGCTCGCCCTCCTGTTAATACAGCACGTAGTTTTGAGGAGTCTCTGTGGTTTAATGAACACAAGCGATACAGACTTCCCTTTAAACAGTGGGTGTAGCTGCGTCCTTGACTATTCCAGGTGCGATTTAGATGGTGTGACCTTTGCACGGGGATGCTGGTTTCGTCCCTGCAGGGGGGACTTCTGTCGATGAACACCCATCTGTCCCTGCTTGTCAGGGGATCTATTAGCAATCAGCTGTCATCTGTCACAGCATCTGTCACACGCTAGCACAGACTGACAGACGGCATGCGTGCGTACTATAGCGCAGTGTTCTTTGTCAGAGATATTCAGCCACAGAAAGTGTTCAGTAGACACATTGTATGAGGAGGTGTCTACACACCAAATAGACCATCTGTAATAAAGATTTATTTAGCACATGAAGGACATTTTCAATACATCTATGAATTAATATCTCAACATCCAGCCATTTTCAAGAACTTCTTATTGTCATGTGGAGCCTACCCCAGTTGACACTGGGCGAGGCGGGGGGTACACTCATTTAAGCTCACATTCACACCTAGAGACAATTTAGAGTAACCAATTAAGTGCATGTCTATAGACTGTGGAAGGAAGCCGGAGTACCCTGAGAACACCCACGCAGACATCGGGAGAACAGGCAAACTCCACACAGAAAGGTCTCAGCTATCTCACCTTGTTCACATCAAATTATTTACAATATTTACAACTCAAAACACAGAGATCAGAGGGGTAATATTAATTATTTCAGACCACAAAAAGCAGCTCTGAATATGGTGATGTTATAGAGCATATCATAAATAACACTGTTTGGAAATATGATACTAAAAGGGTTAAAACACAAGTAACCCAATGTACTGGAGAGTTTATTTAGTGTGTGTGTGTGTGTGTGTTTTTTTTATATATTTTGTTCAGCTGTGGGTGTAACAAGTTAATCCAACTGTGATTGGATTTAGTTTCGATTCTTGCAGAAAAGATTTGGCGCATCATAAAGTCTCAGTTTCAGTCTAGCACCTGATTTAATTTAGCTGGATTCATTTCAGGGCTTCCATGAAGTGAAAAGTAAATAAACTGACTCAGTCATCGCTGATTAAAACATGTAAACTTCATGTGTGTGTGTGTGTGTGTGTGAGAATGATGAATAGTCTTGTAATAAAGCATCCTGCAGGCGACATTGATTTAGTCACATTACACCGGTTTCATGGATTGGCTAATACTCACTACTGTGTGTGTGTGTGTGTGTGTGTGCGTGTGCGCACAGCTTGTGTGTGAGAAAGAGATTTCAGTCGTGGTTTCAGGCAAAGATCTGATCATTCGCTGGTGTTGCATGTACATCACTCTCTCGCAATCATACACAAACACATATCTGCCTCCCCCTCTCACACACACACACACACAAATGCACACACGTCTCTACTTCACAAAATCCAATTTTCCTGCTGTCAGAAGTTGGAGAGATGCAGTTTGAAATTGTGTAGATGTAATTTCCCAGCAGAGCTCATGCAGTTATGCGCTGTAAGGAAATATTAGGATCAAACTCCAACACTGGGTGGAGATGCTTCTGCTGGTGGTTACTAAGAGAGTGTTTCTTTTTTTTTCCTCCCTCTGTGTGACGTCACTCAAAGCTGTTGAGTAAAAGTAAAAAATGTTTTTTCATATTTTTTGTTTATTCTTATTCATTTGTGATACACATATCTGTAGTAGTGCTCTAGTTCTTTTACAGTTAAATCTTAATACAAAACTACTAGATTATTGAGTTATTTGCTTAATTAAAACAAGAAAAGGATACATTTTATTTTTATCATAACCCAAACAGCTGTACAACAACATGGCTGAAGTGAAAAAATAGAAGAAAATGTTCAAAAATGAATTACATCAAATTGAGAAATTTAAGTAAACAAGACTGAGAGTTCACTGTTCTACAGTTTTTCCATAGTTGCAGATATGTACGCATCAAATTGTGTCCATATCTGCTCAGGATAGTTAATACAACGGAAAGTTGTATCCTGTTGCTGTGTGTGATTCCCCCACTGTTCATTTGATCTAAATTAGCTCATTTTAAAAACAACATTGCGTAGAAATTCATATTTTTGTAATTTAAAGCCCCAAGTTTTAGTGTGTCATATCACTGAAGTAAATATGGACATCGGTACATGTGCATTTATTTATCATGATCGCATCAACAACTTTACTAACAGCCAAACATCAAGCAAATGCAACAACTCAAGATATAGCAGCCAGATAATATTAATTGCTAGTCCAACAGCAAGAAGCCCAGCGCCGTGTCTGTCTTTATTTCACATAGCGTCTCGCCACAACTAAAAGTCAGTCCCAGATTTTCTCTGATCCGTCGGCTTCTTGCTCAGACAGACACCATCTCTGCTCCCTGTCAGTATTCCTCTGCACCCCGTGCCTGAAAACCTCTTCCCTGAGGTCCAAACCACCTGTGGTACAAACACTAACCTGAACTCACAGTTTGAACGGCCCAGTTAACAAACTGAGCTAACATTAGCTAACAGCAGCTACAGTTCGCAGCTGTTTACTTCACTGTCCATCAGGGAACTCTGTAAATTACAGAGATTTGGGGCGTGTGTGATTTAGTACCACACTTCTCGCCAGTGATTGTACCCAGAGCCAGAAGTTACAAGTTAGTGCAACAACACATACCTCTCACTTGATTATAAGTCAGTGTTACATCACACTGATTTCATATTTGTCATTTTATGGCGGAAAAGTCACACAATGGGGCTTTAATGCACGTGGTTGTGTTTTTGTGTGTTTTTTACAGACGGTGATGGAGTTCCGTCACCCTGACGGACGTCTTGTTTCTGTTGTGTTGCCTGGACGGAGCCTCCTGGTGATGAAGGGAGAAAGCAGATACCTCTGGACACATGGGTGAGCTAGATCAGTCCTCCCCCCACTTTAGGTGGATTGACAGAGGAGAGACAGGTCTTTTCTTCCTCTATTCCACTGTAGTAGAGCACGGAAATCCAGAATTTACAGACTTTGTTACTTTAGTTTATCTGGGCTCAAGCTGTATTTTGTCTATCTAGACATTTTAAACCAGTGACAGGCTCAAGGTTGGGTCACATCCACAACTAGAAACTTGTCAGATAGCGCGTGATAGTCAACCACTACTAAAGACGTCTCTTATCTCCTTTCAGGATTACTCCTCGGAAGTTTGACATGGTGCCGGCTTGTGACCCACAATTCCCTGCTCATACAATGTCTGACCTCAGGACCAACAGCAATCTCACTTTGAGCAAGAGGGGCACCCGCACTTCCTTCACTTTCCGCAAGATCAGACATGAACCCTGCCGCTGTGGTGAGAATGTTCACATCCTGTAACAGACGACTGCATTCCCACCACGTTAGACAACGTGGTGCTTCGGCTGAATGTAATGCTCCCCTTCATCTCACCCTCTCTGTCTCTCCCTCTCCAGCCTTCCCCTCTGCCTGTGACAGTCAGGGAGGACCCTCAGCCTCTCCGCCATCTCCCCCATCGCTACCCAGTTGCCATGCCGACGCAGCCCATCTGGAGGAAGAGTATGTGCACCGGGTGTACGACGCCATCGCCTCCCACTTCAGCAGCACTCGCCACACCCCTTGGTCTCGCGTTTGCCACTTCCTGTCCTCGCTCCCGCCCGGCAGCGTGCTGGCTGATGTGGGATGTGGAAATGGAAAATACCTGGGTGTCAACCCAGAGGTGATTGCAGTGAGTATTACCATGATGTGTCATTCTGTGATACTTTAGTGATCCCTGTAGGGAAATTTTCTTTTCCATTGCATTTTTTTATTGCTACTGCTGCTTAGATTACCATTACTATAAACTGACACAGAACGTTATAAGTGATTTATGTGCAGAAACAAGAGGTGGAAGAGATACAAGTAGAGGCTCTGATAGATTCAGAAGACTAAACCACAAAAATCAAATAACCGTACATCATAATGACAACAAGGCTACAAGTCTTTGTTGCAAACCACACCAAATGTTGAAGACGTATTCTTTCCAAGAGTGAGATGAGAAGGCTGATACCACTCTCATGTCTCTGCATTCACTACAGTCAGCTAGGAAACAGGGAAAAACAGCTAGTCCGGGTCTGTCCCCGCACCCTCACTAATAAGCAAACAACATGAGTAAGTCAGCCTTAAAGGCTGTTATAGTGTTCGATGTAGATGTATTTTTCAGTTAAGGGAAAGCCAGACTATCTGTTTCAGGTAGCTAGCTAAGCAGAATTTTGAACCATTTCTTTAAAGCTACTTGTTGATGGCCTCACCCTCTCCTTCCTAACGTGAAGAAGAAACTATGGTGACTACGTTAAAAAACACAAAAGTCCCTTTCTAGAGCTAAGTGTTAGTTTGTCCCTTCCCTCATGGCAGACTCCGTAGAAGAGGACCCACGGCCTCTGTAGGTATAAAATTCTAAGGTAACAAAAACACAACAATTCTTATTTTTAAAGCTGATTATACACTAATGAAAACATAGTTATGCATATTATAGTCTTTTTCTGCAATATTCTGTAACTAGAGCCTCCTAAATCTTTACACACTTTTTAACCTTTTTAACTAAAATCTCTGTTACGGCAAAGAAAACAAATCGGTGAGTTCCACGTTAGAAAAGGCCTTAAGAGGCAACAAAAAGACACAGTCGAGACAAGGTCACAGTCTCGTTGCTCAGCATTCTCATAAATGTTAAATGAAAAGGAGTTGCTGTGTCAAATCCTCAGCAGTCAGTTACAGTGTTGCGTAAGCCAGAAGTCTGTGCTCCAGATTGACACTTTGACTGGGCAAGATGCAGCTGTTTACTTATTTACCTCCTGCGGTGAGTGTGGCGGGTCATGGAGGTAACGCTTTGGTACTACAGCATGTCATATTGTTCACAGGAAGGGAAATATCTCTGATCAGCCAGTGGCTGGTTTGTTAAGTCATCTCAAGTGTAAACATAATGTGCCATTTAAAACAACTAAATAAACCACAATGACCGTGTTGCTTTCAGTCTGATTTCTGCTCTTATTGTTTGCGTTAGCTCAGTTTCCATGGCAATATCCTAAATTTTGTGCTTACCTGCTATGCACACTTGGATTATTGATGTTTGGGATTTGGATGTGCGTGTAAGCAGCTTATCCTGACACAGACCGTAACTGTGATAAATCATTACTGAGAACACTGGGATCATGTCAGTCACACAGTAGCTTCCTGAGATGAATCTGCAGTTTTTCTTTAATTTGTCACATTTCCCTCTTGCCTTCTCAGCCACTCTCTTGTTGAGGATTAACACTGTTAACCTTCTCAGTTTTAACTGAAATGAAAAAGCTTGGAGTTTGTGTGTTTCCAGTGTCAGAGTGAGCGTGTGTGTAATATTTCTCACAATCTTTTATCACCTCTTGTCTCTTCTGGGAGGAGGAGACTTGATTGAATTGCTCCCTGAAACTAAATGTGTTGAAAATGATCATTACTGTCATCCAGTCCCCTCCCTACTTTCTTCTCTCTACTCTATGTTTTTCTCCACTTGCTTCATTTCTCTGCTTGTCTATTGCCTCTATCCATTTTCTGTGTCAGCAGCAGGGTGGGTAGGATTTAGTAACATCTAAAGATGCAGTTGCTGATTGAAACCTTCGTGCCTTTTTTAAAACCTTTATTTATATGCCATTTTAAGGGAATTCATACAGGGTGTTACGGGAATTTTAAAGAAAAACCATTAAATAAGGAGGATCGGATTCAAAGCATCAAAGTTTAAGTTGAATTTATTGTATAGAGGAGCGTTTTACAGTGCAACACACTAAAGGGGTTACAGAGAAAAGGCTCTCAGAGGAGCGTTGACAGTTGGTTCTTATACATTTTCCTGAAGATGGGCTGTCTCAACCCCTGTAAATTGTTAACAGTCAATTTGCATATAATGCATTTAAACAGCTTTCTTCAACATATCACCTGAGTGAGTAGCCAGTATGTCCCCAATCTTGATGTCATCTCTCTGACCTGTCCCTAGGCCCCATTCTGTTCTCAAATCCCTCTATTTATACATTAACCTGAACCTTACCTTACCCTGCCAGTCTGAGTAAAACATCAATAAAGGGAAGTGCCCTAAGGACATGTAATGTAAGAACAAACATTGTATAAGTTAAAACATCTAACTAGCACAGTAAAACACTGTAGTATTTAATGGAATATTTTACGGTCTTTTACTGTCACGGTTTGGCAGTCTTTCTCCGTAAAAACCTACAGACATTTTAAAATGTAGTAAAACGCCAACCTTAAACATGAAATCAACAGTACTGACATCCATTTACCGTAATTTTAGAAAAAACATTGGCCTTGTTTAGACTTTTGTTCTTGTGTACCTGTGTTTATGTTTGAGAATGGTTTTATATGACCACGTGTGTTTTGTCTCTTCCAGGTTGGTTGTGACCGTAGCAGTGCTCTTATCCAAATCTGTGCAGAGAGAGGTTTCCAGGTGTTTGTGTCTGACGCTCTCAGTGTCCCTCTGCGAACAGCCTCCTGTGATGCCTGCATCTCTATAGCCGTCATACACCATTTTTCTACACAGGTATGTGGTGTATACACACACATACACAAAATAATTACAGGTACAAACACTGTGGGCTTTCCTGAAAGATGGATCCACGCAGAAAAACAAACACTTCACTAAATTGTTCATTAGTCACTTAATTGCCTGCAGGAATCTTTTTAGGCTCTCAGGAACTAGTGCTTTTTGCTCCTGGGACTAATCCCAAATCCTTCTGCTCTCAAATTTGTACTTTCAAATGGGCCAGGAGCTGTTGATATTTGGTGACACAGTTGTTATTATAATATTCTTAAGATAAGAAGTTTATTCAGTTTTATTTGTGTTTGTGTGAAAGACTTGTCTCGAGAAATCCCAACAAAAACACTCAAAGTGTCATTGAACCTTTTAAACATCATAGTTGAACAGTTTATTTCATTGATTTAAAAAATACTTTAATACTTTAGTTTATGAGTTCATGAGGTTACTTATGTGATAGAAATGGTCAAATAAGTAGTTTGTGTGTGTGTTGCAGGAGCGTCGGCTGGCAGCAGTGAGGGAGCTGGTGAGACTTTTGAAGCCTGGAGGTCGAGCGCTGATCTACGTTTGGGCTTTTGAGCAAGAGTACAACAAGCAGAGGTCCAAGTACCTCAAAGACCAGAACAAAGAGCGTCCTGAGAACCACAGTCCCTCTGACAACACATCAGAAGACAGCCAAGAACCTCATGGGAAAGCCAGTATCCAAACCAGCAGATGTTTAGAAGACAGCCCTGTAGATGACCTTCAATGTGTGAGCAAAGTGAGTGATGGTAAACTTAGTGTGCACACCAACCGCACAGCCTTCAACACCCAGGACCTTTTGGTTCCCTGGCATCTGAAAGACGGGAAAAGACGAGGGCAGGAAGAATCAGGAGAGGGAGTGAAGAAGGATACAAAGAAGGAGAAGTCCAAAAAGACTTATAACTCTATAACCACATCAGATTGTAACCCTGATCCCAGTCCAGGTTTTGAGACTAGCGTGCCCTCTGGATCAGGTCAGGACACCAGTGATGCCGCTCACAGCTCAGACTCTAAACCCAGTGCAAGTGACGACACAACTCAGACCTCCACTTCTACTCGAAAGTCTCAATCAGAGAGCAGCCCGACGCCCGTTTTTCACCGCTATTACCACGTGTTCCAGCAGGGAGAGCTGGAGCAGCTGTGCGGTCAGGTGGCTGGAGTCAAAGTGCAGAGCAGCTACCATGACCAGGGAAACTGGTGTGTTATATTGGAGAAGGATATGAACTTATAATTTATGTTAATTTAGCTACCAATATGTATTTCAACAAGAGAATGAATGCGACATAAACAGAGAGGGAATTAAAGGATTTGTCAAGTGCTGCGAAATAAATATAACGATTTTACAAAACGCCTGACTTTGTTGTACTCATCATTTCAATCGATCAAGGGGGCATAAAACAATAAAAAAAAATTTAAGTCACGTAGCACCTCATGGTTATACATTATTGTTAATGTATTTGTACATTGGTTAATAGATTTGCATGCAGTATTTCATCGTAGTTTTTAAAAATACAGACAGTATGCCTGAGAAAATGATAAAGATTTGAAGGTTAAACACATTTAATGAACTTTAGCAGCACCCTTGTTTCTCATGTGATTGCTCTTGTTTAAAAAATGTAGCATAAACATGAGGGAGCAGATCATGTTGCTGTTGGATTCACGCTTTTATAAATTCCATATAATCTTTTAGTAGCTAAACAAATCGTTTAGATTAATGATGTTGTACAGTACAAAACACATTTTCTCTTGAAGCAAGTGTCTTGTTACACTTTAATTACATCTAAAGTACTAACTATGAGAACTATTTGTTTCTTTAAACAGTTGCGTATATGAATTAGAGAATACTGTTTAAATATTATTTCAATTTAAGTTTAATTATTGATTTTTACATCCAATTAATATTGGAGCTACAGCAATTATCCTTCAAGTGCTTCAAGATTGTGGTGAGTCCTTTTAATCAGATTTAATCTGCTCAGCCTTCTTCAACAATGCAGCTGCTAATCTGTAATTTTAAGTACAAGTACAATTCTATTAAAAAAAACTAATTATGATGTTAAATTATTATATAGTCTAACTTTTGTATCGATTTTAGTGAGTTGGCAGAGTATTACTTCATTGCTCTTTCCTTCCTGCACTCACAGACATGTTGACACTACATCCTATAAACAAGATAAGTTTTACCAGACGGCTGTAAAGACAGAATGAACTGTTGGATAATGGGGTATTGATGGTGGAGTATAGAGCGGTTATTTGTTGTGGAGGTTGGTAATTGGTCAGCAGCTTGTGGTAAATTACCGCTATAGCTGCTCAGTCCTCTGGGACCGACACAGACACAGAGGCTGAGGCGAGAGATGGTTTGGTGACTTTTATTGACAGTAGTTTATTGATTAAGGTGAAGCTGTGTGTGTGTGTGTGTGTGTGTGTGTGTGTGTGTGTGTGTGTGTGTGTGTGTGTGAGAGAGAGAGAGAGAGAGAGCGAGAGAAATCCATTGTTTCGTGCACAGTACTGTGTGCGTTTGTGTGTAGTAGTGTGATTGTGCATGTCTCCTTGTTGAGTTGCTTGACATTTGGAGTGATAATTAGAATTTAAAGGTATGCCTCCCTCAGGTATAGCCCATTGACTTGACAGGCTGCAAGACATTTTTATGAAATAAATATTTATATTGAAATAATACATAATTCCTTCCTTGATGGATTAGTGGTATGTGTGAGAAGAACATTTTTGACCTTGTACATAGACTTTGTCGGCTGTCCACAGCTATTTATTCTTTTTTTGAGGACCCAGTATACAAAATTCCTCTTTCCTCCTCAGTCCTACGCTGTATACGACAAAAGCATGTGAGCATCCTCGCCTCATATTTTAATGTGCTTTTGGTCTTGGGCTGTTTTTAACTGCAGTTTTTGGTACTTCTTTGGCTTCACTTCACATAGAGGTTGCCACTTGTGTACAATCATAATTAAATTGTAAAGTTATTCCTTATGATCCTACAATTCGTTCAGTTAAATATACTGTAAAAGGAGTAGTAAAGAGAATAGAAATTGTTCTAAATAGTTTGGTTATTATGGACGTAACATAAAAGAAATCTCAATGGGAGTAAATAAGTAACAATCATAATAATAATAATAACAACAATGTTTAAATGTAATTACTTTTATACAGGGCTATTAATTTGTACAGCTGTATTACACTCATAACTGTTATCTTTATTTTTAAGTGATCTGTATATAATATATTATATTTTACTTTGATTTTATTATATTATATTTTACTTTGATTTTATTATATTATATTTTACTTTTATTTTATTGTATTTATTTATTTATTATTTATTTTTAATGGGTTTTATTTTATTTCTTATTTTTTAGTTTATTTATTTATTTATTTTAGTTCGTGTGTTTTTTAACCTGCCTCCTTATAATAGGGTGGAGGTGGTGTTAGGGTGAGGTGGTGTTTGGGTGGAGGGCTGGGAGTGGATTGTGTTCCATATTTTGCATGACAAGTGCTATACAAATAAAGTTTGATTGATTGATTGTTGATTGATTGTACTGCGGTGTAGTCTTCTTGGACTACATGTCAACACTTGCGGCCAGCGCTTTTTCTTTCTTTTTTTTACGCACTTAACAAAAACATTCACGACAGTGTCATGGCGGCGCAGGAGTCAGTTTTGAGAGTTCGCGCAGCATCGACGAGAGAAAGGACAGCAAGCGACAGGCACGACAAGAGGCGATAGAAAAGGTACGACCGTCGCGCCTCGGTGAACACACACCCGGTTCCCGGAGGTCGGTTGTCGGTTAAATCGCGGCTTGTTGTGCTCGAATTAAAAGCTAACGAGCTAGGCAGGCTAACGGCTAACGTCGCGGTAACGTTGGGAAACCGTCTACGCTCTAACGTCTACGGCTCTAACGGCTGTGCCGCCTCGTTATTCACGGTGTAAACTTTT